>NC_080670.1:196254477-196364477 GCF_030247195.1 Topomyia yanbarensis
CCGAAATCGTTGTTCTTTGGCAGTTTAAATTCAAAATTTATATTATTTTTTCACTTTTCCATATTGTAACCTTAATTGATCAACTCAATATGTTCTACGTGCTTGTAAGTGTGGGCAAAATATAAGATTTTGTTAATAGCTAATAATGTATATAAATTAAAAATAATATAAGCACATTTTATGTTATAAACCATCGTACATGAATGGTCACCCAAACAATGCGTCCAACTATATCCTGTTTCTATGTAGTATTAATTTTATTCTACGAATAATAGAGTATCGGAATAGCCAAAGTTTGGCTGCACAAAAGTGCACCTAAAAACAGAAATCTTAGATGAAAATAGAGTAAATTCATATGAAAAATAGTTTTAGAAGCCAAAATATTGATTTTAGGTTATTAGTTCCTTCGACAAAAAGTTGTATTTTAGTGTTACCTGCAAGTTTGTAGAACATATTAAATTAATCAATTAAGGTTTTTAGCATGAAAATATCGAAAAACTGATTTTTTGATCATATTTTCAAAAAACAACAATTTTGCCTCAAATTTGAGGTCTGATGTCTGGTATCTTAGAAGAAGTTATTCAAAACATAATATTCTACAACTTTGTCGAAGACATCGACCCTCTAAAAAAAATTTTTGAAAAAAATTTTTTTGCTCGGGTACTCTTCTTTAGTCCAACAACAAAATATTCTATTTAAAAAGTTGCAGAATAATATTGTGAACATATCCTACGAAGAAATGCTGGTTCTAAAATGACATCTAAGGCCTCAAATAGGTTTTGTCCCACCTTTTTTGGATTGGTCCCACTGTGCGCTGGGAGTCACACGACTTCTAAACATAGTAGGTACCTATGAGCACTGAGAACAGAACGCTACAAGAAAAATGTTTTTCAAGTTCTTCATATTTGTTGTGTTTTTGCATGATCATGAGCATGAGCATGATGACCGTACAATTCGTAGTTGCTACTCCGTGATTGACCAGAACAAGCGAAATTGCACAGAGAATCAACGAATGGGGCCTGGGAGTAACTATCCATCCTCAATGTGCAAGTCTCGAGAGTTCTATACTTTGAAATGCCGATAAAGGCGCCGGCCACGTCCTTACAGTCATCGAGGAAGGAAAGGAATGTTAGTGTAGCAAACGTTGTTATGAAGTCCGTGTATACCTCTGCATCTTCAGGTTTGCCACGGGAAGGAGTTCTTGTTAGTGGGATGAGGTAAAACGCTACATAAATCTGGATTCAGCTTGATAAGTGATACTATCTATGCAACTTTCAGAAGTATTATCGTTTGTTTGTTGCTCTGAGCAGCCGGCCGCCGAGAATTTGATTGTTTTAGTGTTTGCTGAATTAATTCGGAAATGCTCGGTTTGTAGAAAATGTAACTTAAACTCCGGACAGCCGACTGTCGCGAGTGTTACTAAGTTTTAATTGAATCATTTTTGCAGGTGGCAGGTGAACGAATTTATTCTTCCCTGATTCTATCTTTCGGCGAAATACGACAGCATAAGAATATTACAATAAAATGAAAATTGTATTATGATAGGGACTCTTCATTATATTGTGTTTTAATGATTTTCATGTTTTTCATATATTTCATGTTTTTGACGTTTTCATATTTTTCATGATTGTTTAGTTTTTCATATTCTCCATGTTTTTCATGTTTATGTGTTTTTCCTGTTCGTCGTGTTTCTCACGTTGTTATGCTTTACGCGTTTCCATGTTTTTTTTAATGAGGAAAAGTAGGCTTTGCCTCAAGCGGTTGTAAAAATTTTGAGGCTGTCACAATTTTAGAAGATTTTTTAAACCGTAGCTTAAGAAGAATTTTTAAAAGGCTCATTTGCGAAAAGTTGAGTGCTAAATTTCATCGTGATGAAGAATTATTTGTTTAATCTTTCTGGAAGAGGTTATGATGAAGGATTATTTGTTTAATCTTTCTGGAAGAGGTAACAGATTTCACTCAAGCTGGAACAGGAACTTCAAAAGATCCGGTAGGATTACTTCAGTGTTTCGATTACCCCGTTAATGGCGGATGGGAAACAGTCGTTTCGAATAAACTTTCGTATCGAAATGGACCACTAATATTGCTAAGTATCTGTACCGTTTTTATTATTTACGACTTTTTATATTGATACCATGTTTAAATAGCGTACGTTATGGCACCGGAAAGAACAATGACTTGTCCATCTCAGAGTCAGTTGTATTTTGTATATCTCCTTCCTCATTTGCCCTTGATTCCTTTGTAAGAGTTTATTTATTTATTTACTTTCACTGACACGTTCTAACACATTATAATCCAATTTAAAATTAATCCAATCACTGTTCATTGGGTTTTTCTCAATCAATAAATTTTAGCCAAGAACTCATACTTCCTAGATCACTTTTCAGTTTTTCAGCAGCAGCAGTAGCATTGTTGCAGGCAATAAATATCACACAGATTAGGGTACGTAGTTTGGTGTCTCTGGTCAGAAGATAACAATATTTGCAATGACTTCCTAATTCTGAGGAATTATGTAGTTATTGCTAATATTCCCAGAGCGAGTAAAGGCGCTTTAACCTAGGCTCTTTAGCCAGGGCAAGGTGTAAATACCTCTGTCCTATCCCAAAGGACCAAAGGAGTGACATTAACCTTCTTAGCCAAGTCACTCCCAAAGTTTTATCCTAACCCCCTATAATCTGAAACGGTCGGTACGGTTATCCTCGTTTCTTCCTCATTCAAGTTTCAAAACGATTCGTTGGTTGAATTGTTCATTAAGTGAATAATTCAATTGCCGTATAATATTGAAACATCTTCAAACACAACTCTGCACAGTAGGCTTGGCCGTTTTAATATTTGCGACATATTATAATATGCTTCAAATATTAATGTTGACAAGAAAAACACTAAAGAATAACTGCAGTGTTTTCCAGGATGCTTTTCAATACTGGCTGTGTAAGGGTTAGAATAGAATAGAATAGAATTTTCCATCTTTTTTTATGCTTTTTAATATTTTTGTGTTTCTATGGTTTTTATGTTCATGTTTTTCATGCTCTTTTTGTTTTTCATATTCTCTATGTTTGTCATGTTTTTTGTTTCTTTCGCGTTTTTCATCTTTTCTTGTTCTTCATGTTTTTTTTGATATTCATGTTTTCATGCTTTTCGCGTTTTCTACATTTTTTTGCGTTTTTCACATTCACGTATAACACATTTTTTGTTGTTTTTTATGTGTTTTCATATTTTTAATATTCTACAAGGTTTTGATGCCTTTTGTTTTTTTGGTTTCAATTTTTTCATGTTTTTATGCTTTTCATGTTTTTATTTGTTTTTCACGTTTTTCATGTTTGTATGTTTTTCGTGCTTTTCATGTTTTTATGTTATTTATGTTTTCATATTTTTAGTTTTTTCATGCTTTTTATTGTTCTTCATTTTTCATGTTTTTCGCGTTACTTTTCATGTTATTAATGTTTTTTATACCTTTCATTTTTTAAGGTTTTTGTGTTTTTTACGTTTTTTGTTGCTTTTCATGGTTACCACGTTTTTCATGTTTTTGATGATTTTCGTGTTCTTTGCTTTTTATATTTTTCATGCCTTTTTTCTTGTTTTTCATGCCTTTTGTGTTTTTTTATGTTTTTCGTGTTTTTGATGTTGTTAAAATTCTTTGTTATCATAAATAATTTTATGTTATTCATGTTTTTATGTTACTCATGTTTTTCACGTCGTTTGTTTTTTAGCTTTTTCATGCTTTTTTGATTTTCATTTTCTTTGTTTTCCAAGTTTTTATGTTGTTCGTGTTACTTTTCATGCTTTTAATGTTTTTTCGTTTTTTTGCTTTTTATGGTTATCAGGTTTTTCATGTTTTGGATGCTTTTCATATTTTTATGCTATTTTGTGTTTTTTCGTATTTTTTATGTTTTATGGTATTCGTGTTCTTCATGTTTTTTCGCTTTTTTCGTGTTTTAAATGACTTTACTGTTTCTATGTTTTTTCATGTTCGTAATGTTTTTCATAGCTTTCGCGTTTTTTGCTTTTCATGCTTGTTTTTTTTGTCTTTCACTTTTTCCATGTTTTTATGCATTTCATGCTCTTTGTGTTTTTCACGTTTTTATGCTCTGTTTTTTATGCTTTTCATGTTATTTTTTTGTTTTTCATGATCGTACATTTTTTATGTTTTTTCTTGCTATTCATGTTTTTATGGCTACCATGTTTTTTTTATTGTTTTCATGCTTTTTTGAATTTTGTTTTCTCCATGTTTTTTCATGCCTTTCGCGAATTTCATGTTTTTTATGCTTTTTTTGTTTTTCAAGTTTTTTGTTACGTTTTTCGTTTTTCATATTTTACATCCTTTTTATGTTTTTTACGTCTTTTGTGCTTGTCTGAGCTGCAAATTTTCAATAGGTTGTTTCGAACTTGAAGGAGGAACAAATCTCAAAGCATATCCTACTATGTTGAATTCGAAGTTGCTGGCATCATTCATTCAAACAGCCTGGAAAATGAGAAAACTTATTACTGTTCATGTAAGCTTGAGAACACAAAGTTTCAATTTGAAATGAAGACGTACAGTTTAGCCATGAAAATTCCGCCATCTTGAAGGTGAATGATTAAGGGAGGCTTTGAATTTGAACCGTGGTGGGGGTTGGATTGAACAGAAAGTTGGCATTTGAAAATGGAAATTCTCATCACTGTTCATTACGTTTTTTATGTTCATGTTTTTCATATTTTTAATGTTTTTCATGTTTTTTTTACGTTTTATTGCGTTTTTTTGTTTTTCATGTTTTTTTAATGTTTTTCATTTAAAATACATTTTTCAGGTTTTTTTTATATTTTTCGTGTTCTTTGTTTTATGTTTTGTTTTATGTTTTATGTTTTATGTTTTATGTTTTATGTTTTATGTTATATGTTTTATGTTTTATGTTTTATGTTTTATGTTTTATGTTTTATGTTTTATGTTTTATGTTTTATGTTTTATGTTTTATGTTTTATGTTTTATGTTTTATGTTTTATGTTTTATGTTTTATGTTTTATGTTTTATGTTTTATGTTTTATGTTTTATGTTTTATGTTTTATGTTTTATGTTTTATGTTTTATGTTTTATGTTTTATGTTTTATGTTTTATGTTTTATGTTTTATGTTTTATGTTTTATGTTTTATGTTTTATGTTTTATGTTTTATGTTTTATGTTTTATGTTTTATGTTTTGTTTTATGTTTTATGTTTTATGTTTTATGTTTTATGTTTTATGTTTTATGTTTTATGTTTTATGTTTTATGTTTTATGTTTTATGTTTTATGTTTTATGTTTTATGTTTTATGTTTTATGTTTTATGTTTTATGTTTTATGTTTTATGTTTTATGTTTTATGTTTTATGTTTTATGTTTTATGTTTTATGTTTTATGTTTTAAGTTGCACGGTAAACTGTATTTACTTTTCTAGTTTGTCTTTTTTTGTTTCAAAGATTCCTGTTTTTCATCGTCTTTTCATTCTCTTTTCTTTTGTCTCGTCAGTAGCAGATAGTATTCTGTTTCTATCTGGCAGTCAAGAAGGTCTGTCAGCTACTGATGAGATGATGTATGCTCCTCTTGCAACGAACAAAATCTCTGGTGTTTTGGGTATGTAACCTGGAGGTTTTTTCGCAATTCGTTCATTTGACCAGACTCGATCAGTGACTTTAACGGAGCCGTGTGGCATAAATATTTACAATAAATACTTAATATTTTTTATTTAATGTATGCCCGCAGAATTCTTCGCCCTTAATTTACCAGCGCATGTGGAGATTGTTTTTCACCGCCGAGGAGCATTTTCAGTGTCGTTTGATAACGCTTGAGGGTCATTCCGTCCGTTTTGGTTGTTGCTTTCTACCATACTATCATCACTACTGACTGTAGCCGTGGAATTTAGAATTCGTTGATGGCTCAACATGTGCTTTGGACATTGTGTGATCTCTCTTTCTTTCTTTCATCCTCTCTCTTTCTCTAGAGGCAGTGGTGCGCTCCCTGTCGCCAATGCGATAATCATGTGTTCTTCCTGGGGCGTTATCATATCCAGCATATTTTGTGCATTGGGCCGGAGTCCCATGGGTTGCAGATTCGAATCCTGCCCCTGGAGGAAATTTTTTCCACAATTGTATACGTTAAACTCACCATTTCGATCTGTTTTCCCCATTGCACACCACCAAGTAAGTATTGAATAAGGTATTGGCACTCACGTCAAAACCCAAAAAATAATTGTTTAAAATCAAGGGCTGAAATTAGCCTATAAACTACAATAGTTTGCTTAAATTTAGGTGACAGCATAAGTAGCAACTGACCTTGCATTAGCAGCACGAACCGGCCGATGATTTTCGTGCTGCTGGTGATTGTACCCCGGCTGCCCCCGCGACTCGTCGCCGAACCACCGATGCCGGTTTTGAGCAGGATTTTGGTCGTCTGCTGTCGCAGCTCCACAACCACCGCCTCATCTACGTCGGCTGGGCGGGCCAGGGGCCAGATGAAACTCTGGAACGGAATCGAGTAAGTGGGGGTGTTATAAAATAGAAGAAAAATTGACGATCTAATGTCGGTAATGTAGGCGTGCTCTTTGCTTAAAAAGGTATGTACTGTATTGGTCAAACCTCGGTCGATTATAAAAGAAAGTAGCTGGACATTTGAGTAATGTTCAGCGAAATTGGCGTCCCTTTTTGATGGACAACTAAAAAGCAATCTAGTTTAAAAAAATATTTCACCAGCGAATCATGACTGTACTTGTATTTTACTTCTGCTAGTCTATCTACTAAGCGTCTATATTGCAGACCGCTAAACTAGCACCGCTTGGCGGCGAGTAGTTGAAATTAGTTTCAGGTCAATTCGAGTTCGAAATGAATTTCGAAGAAAAACGATTTAGGATCGAACAATAATTACCTGCTGTCTCTTATGATTAATTTCACGATATTATTTTTGCCCTTAAGGGGTACATTCGAGTAAATTGGTCACTGCACAGTGACGTCATGCATTAAATGTGACAGGTTGTGGTCCTGTTGATTACATTTTGAACTTAGAGATTATTCGTAATTCAAAAATGATACATTGGGAAGCACTTGAAATATATTGGGAATCATGTTTTTGGAAGTATAAATGTTTTCTAAAATGCCTTACAATTAAATTGTGCTATTCCCCGCTGTGGAAAAATGTATATGAAAGATCTAATAAGTGAATTAGTTATCTGTTTATCAATTACTTCTAGTGTTATCTGAATCGGTAAGTAGTTTTGCGGGAAAATTTATTGAGAATTAATTGTTAGCACTAAGCTTATTTTAATGGAATCCAAAATTGTTAAGTCCAAACTGTAAAAAAAAGGACCAGCACTTGTCAAATTTTTGAGGTTAAGGCATTTCAGACAATGGTCAATGGGTTTACTTACCTGATTTACATCAACAAACTCTGTACTACAGTTCAGCTCTGTGGTGGTATGCGCAACACCTGAAAAAATAGTATGCGATGGGATCATTAGATTTATCTTTATAAACATGGAAAGTGTTGAATAAATGTTTTTACTGAAATAAATGTTTTGTTATAATGTTCTTTTTTCTATTTCCGTTACTAAATTACTAATCCAGTCGTTACCGCTAAATGTAGGTATTGTTATACAGATTAACGTCCGTACAGGCGGTTTTGTCAGGAATTCGCTGGAAAATTTCTCGTTTTTGAATATTTTCTAACAAATTATATTTTCCACACAGCTACGTTTCTCAACGTTTGTTCCATAGACAGATCCGTTGTGTTCCAGCAAAACATTACGCACGAATTGTGGTAAAAACATTATTTTAAATACCTCCATTCTCGTCATGCGTTCCAGCAGCTGTTCGAATCGAGGACCTAACCAAGTTTGTAGCGAAGCAATTTGGCGAAAACTTTTCCACCTCCTTTGACGCCGTGGAATTCGCTCGAAGCCTTGAAACATTCCAACTTAGCCTCAAGTGGGCGTCCTGCTGTACCCGTACTCACGTCACGCTTAATTTGCACTTCAAATTAAATGCCGCAAATTCATTTGCTTTTATGTTAATTTTATGCTTGGCCCACCTTCTACAGATGGTGAAATTGAACTTTGGTAAAATAATTGTGCGGGACTTTGTTTAACTCTAATTTTAGTTTTCAAACTAGACGACGACGGTGTTGATTAAAATTCTCTCACCTTTGCAATTAAAATTTCATCAGCATTGAACATCAAACTCAACACTTTTCCACTTTGCAAACTTCTGAAGCATACATAATCCCATATTTATTTTTTTTTTTCCTGTAGCCAGCAGCTGATGTGACCTTTACTTTTATCTTGCAATCTGTTGTGAAAGCTGCTTGCTCCCGAAGCGATTAGCCCGATCTTTGTTGGGGGTAAAAACAATCTGTGAGTAAGCGGATTGCTTTTACATTTCCCGGTCAATAAATCACTCTCACGAGTAAGGAGGGAAGGGATAAACCGAGCTGTCAAATAATGCTTTCGTTTGGTTAGTCCGTTCCTTACAGAGTTATAGGCCCCCAAGAAAAGGAACAACGGTCAGCCGGTTCAGAAAATAGCTCCTGTTAATAAGATCGCAATTCATTCTGGCAGCAATCCATTACCGGTCGGCCCGGCAGATGAAGGAAGTGTGTGCGTGTGTGGGATTAACCACAGAAGCATATGGGAAATGAAGGACAATTTGTTTCAATCATTTCTCAATTTGTAATCGAGCTGGATGTGGCTGTGTTTGAGAATATTAGACATGAAGGGCGTATTTAGATCTCGTCAGAATGAAATCTGTTTGTTAACAACATACAGCAACATTGTAGATTCGGACATAAGCATTACTATCCATCAAATCCAATCCGGTTGGAATAGGAAAATAAACTGGATGAGTGAAACATCTTACGAAATACGAATTAGAATTTCGGTTCAAATGCAACAATTGATTCCTGATCAAACTACGTCCGAAACTGGCTGCGTCTGAATACGAACAAAACCCAGTCATTACCCACGCTACTTTTACAGTGAACAGCAAATTACGCCTAGAACAAAGTTTCAATAGCCTACCGATTACCAGCATTCAGTTTAACCCGCCCAGCTGCCTTTTCTTTACTGGGTATGGTGAAACTCAATTGACTTTCAACTAGATCCCAGCAGGCGACGCTAGTGTACCTAGCCGGAGTCCCCAGTAAACGAATTGGCGACTAGGCAGGTTCGAATAGATGCTGGCGAGCGATACGTTATTGAAACTTTTGTTTGTTTTTCTTCACTCGGAATCTTTCGAAATCGGTTAAGGAATATTTAGGACGATACGCCAGCCCATTAGCTAACAGGACATAGTTAAAGTTATATAGAACGAAGTCCGTCTATAAGCGTTCTTCATTCAACGTAATTTTAATGGACATAAAGTACTACCACCCTTACGTTACCGTAGAATTAAACCCGGACTTCAGTGTAAACACCCCTTCGGCATTAAATTTATCGCTTGAATCGACATAAAAGCATGGTTCGGGTAAGTAGCATCTTCACCCATGCTCTCGTCGTTATCTATTAAGCTTTGCACGTTTTCCGCACGTTTATTAAATCAAATTAGTTGCACTCGAAATTGAATAAAAAATTTCTCACATCATCATGTGTGTGTGTCGGTGTACGTGAATGTGTGAAAAAATCCACAGGGCTCGATCCACGGCAAGCTTCGTCGGTCGCTTGTTAGAGGACAAATTGATCATTATCTCACGCTGGTGATTAGGTTTCCCCCATTCTTGCGCAGCTCTAAGTTTTGTTTTCCCTTTCGAACCAAGGAGCTTGCCTTGGCACTTTTCTTGGCACAGTGATCCCAGATTGGGACCGGGGTCTGTTTGCTGGCATAATAACTTGAGCACGCCCGCCGTCTTTGCTTTCGCTTAAGTTGAGATGCAGTTTTTTTTCCGTCTTGCATTCGCGTAAAAAGCCTTGCCAGTGCACTGTAAACTGGATTGCATTTTTCTGTGTGTGTGTGTGTGTTTTTTTAACCAGTAGGGGGCAGTCTCAATGTTTTATGTCCCCTAAAAGGTTCGCTTATGCCAGCGGCACACGTGATTCAAGTTTTATAAGAAGAAGGGGTTTTTCGTTCCACTTCCGTTTTAGTTCGTCAGATAGTAGGCGGAGAAGGGTGTCAAGAATATGAGAACCATCTAGAAGATTGCTTTAATGGCTACTTCTGGGAAAAACTTCGACCATTCAAACATGCCCAGTCAATCAGTCAAGAGCGTTAGCGATTGGCTGGGGCTGTGTGGAAGATGCAAGGCGTGAATTTCATCAAATGTTTCTCTGATGTCGACGAATAGAGATTAAAGGCAAAAATTCGTTGAATAAGAAGAGTGTGATTAGCATGATTTTAATGAGGGAAATTTCTTGGAAATATAAATGGATTGCATCTAAAATGAAAGTTCTTGGAACTCATTTTAGCACCTTATGATGGAACTTTACGTACACGATATTTCTACCTCTCCCTTTAAAAAGGCACTGAACCTCAATAACCGAAGCGATATCCACATCCCAACCATATTTCGTGGTACTTAAGTAGAACTGTTTTATTGCAGCACAACGAACGTGTTAATATTGTATCAAGTTGGAGGAAATATGATCGGAATGACACCCAGTACTACTGAGTACTTTTAAAATTTAGAGATTCGACTAATTTAAGCTGACGCTTCTGTAGTTACTCCTTGAGGTAGATCTCCCTGTTTACAGTCACGAACGGCGCACTTCGTTTGCCACATGAGCAGAGCGCTTGCCAAATCATGTATTTATTGGCAAACTTTGAAAGTTTCCGCTTACTTTCTCCGGAAAATCAAATTTGTGCTAGGCGGTAAAGAACAGTAGCCCCGGAAGCTATACTTTGTACGGATGCAGTCCCTCCCGGTCCTTGGATTTCTGAACGAAAGACTTGGATAGATTCAACTTTGAACGAAAGACCTGGACAGATTCAACATCTCTGACCGAAGCATTGGTAAAGGGCGAACACGAAATTATTGCGACACATTCAACAGGGCATAACTTTTTTACCATTGGGTAAAAATCAACCAAATTTTGCACACTTTCTCATTGATGTGTATTGTTTACATGCTGTCAAACTCGAAGTCAAGTTTTTCAATTCAACGAAAATGAAGACCAACGCGAGTCGAGAGAACAAATTCTTTCCAAACACCTGGAATTTCCTGACCTGTCGCACCGGCAGTTGGGTAAAATGTTGAACATTCACCATTCAACCGTCTCCAGGGTGTTGAAGCGGTTCCAGGAGCGGTTGACGTTGGACCACGGCAAAGGAGCTGGAAGAAAACCAGGACCGGAGAGCAAAAAGGCGGAGGGAAAGGTGAAGCGGATGATTAAAGCAAATCCCAACGTCTCAAGCCGTGATTTAGCTAAAAAGATCAGCATGTCGCAGAGCTACGTCCAGAATGCAAAGAAGAGAGCTGGACTACATACATACAAGGTACAGAACTTCCCGCACCGCGATAAGCGGCAACAATCGACGGCTAAAACTCGGGCACGGAAGCTCTACGAGAAGATGCTGACAAAATATGGCTGCTGTGTGATGGACGACGAAACTTATATAAAAGCCGATTTTAAGCAAATTCCGGGGTTAGAGTTTTTCGCCGGCAAGAGCAAGTTCTATGTGGACGACAAATTTAAGAAGAAGAAAATGTCGAAGTTCGCCTCCAAATATCTCATTTGGCAGGCCATCTGCTCTTGCGGACTGAGGAGTGAGCCTTTCGTGACAAAGGGCACAGTAAATGGCAAGATCTACAAATCTGAGTGCCTCGAGAAGCGCCTTTTGCCGTTCTTGCAGCAGCACGACGAAGCTCCGCTATTTTGGCCAGATTTGGCGTCATGACACTATTCTAAAAGTGTGCTGGAGTGGTATGAGGCGAATTCTGTCCATTTTGTTCCAAAGGCATGAATCCGCCAAACTGTCCGAAGCTGCGTCCGGTGGAGCAGTACTTGGCAATGATGAAGCGGGAACTCCGGAAGAGCAAGAAGACAGTCAAAGACGAGAAGGACATGTTAAGAAAATGGAAAAAACTGAGAAACTGGTACCGGATGACACTGTAAAGACTTTGATGGAGGGCATCAAGCGAAAATGCGTTCAATTTTACACTCAAGGCTCCATCGATTACCTTTTCTTTTGATTTTTGAAGTAAATATATGTACAAAACTACTTTAAAATTTTGGTTTGATTTTAAACATTATAAGAAAATTGGCATGACATTTTCGGTGTCGCAATAATTTCGTGTTCGCCCTTTATTTCTCTTAAACGTTCCTTCCGTTCGGTGCTCACAGTTTGGTAGTACCGTTTAATCACACGACTCACCGTTGATTGCACCATTTCGAGTTGTTTACCAATGTCCCGATGAGAGTTGAAGATTTTCCAGGTGCTTGCGCAAAATCAATTCGCGACGTTGGTTTTCGGGTTTTTCAAATTTTCGAAAAACTGACGGCGATAAAAATACAGTGTAAACAATACACTCTAAACTACTTCTACCTAAATTTTCAATAGAAACGTTTTCCAAACTGCCCAGACGTGATCTACTTCCAATGTCGTGACTGAAACCCAAATTGTAAAAAGACGGTATTATCCTAGTCAGTTCGGGACTCAATCGTATCGCAGTTTGGGAAGAAGTGAAGCACTCTATAATGCTGATGTGATGCATCCGCTTTTCGTGTCGTGGTCCGAGTGCGTAGGACCACCACGGACAATAACCACGATGCACCGGAAGTTCTGCGTGACAGTAGGACGCAACCCCGTAAGCTGTGACCTCTAACATCTGGGGTCTCAATATCGTCGATTTGGTCACTGAGTCCAGCTTGTGTATATTTTTCAGTGTTGTTAATTTTTGTTGTTGCATAAATAAATAATTGTGTACGGTCTACCTTGTCTACCCAGTCAAAAAAGGGCGGACGGACATTGCCAAGCGATTTAAATACTTTGACGTTTGACTCTACTCGCCTGTGCTAATTAGCTCTAAGAACAATGCGAATGCGATTGGAAGGCGATTTCAACACATAGACAAATTTGCTAGCGGCTGAAATGGATTTGGTTATTTTTCGTTTTTCGCCAACATGGCGGTTCATGTTTGACTTCAGCTCGCTTTAGTTTTAAGACAATTTGTGTGTTCTCCATCGTATTTCAAATGTTTAATTTACACTAAATGAGCATGAGACTATGGTAAGTGATCTATAATATTAGGCAGTGGTTCTCAACCTGTTTAGTACCACGGACCCCTTAGAAATCACTCTGGGTTGCCGCGGACCCCCACGGATAAACATCGATTTTGTACGCTATCAAAATGTTATTTCCAGTCTGTAAGGAACAAGACCTGAAATTTCAATATTTACTCGGAAAAAATTGTTCTTCGCGGACCCCCAGCAACGACTTCATGGCCCCCTAGGGGTCCGCGGAACCCAGGTTGAAAATCACTGATATAAGGGTTTTTTTGGGGAATTTAATATATGATTTCAGTTATATAAGGAGCCCATTTTCAAAATAAAATGCGTTAGAATGTAATATAAACAATATGTGGCATTATTGTTATTCCATAGCAAATCCTAAAATAATTATTGTTTGCAACTTCTAAATAGGCGATTTGGGGCGAATAAATGGCGTATTTTGTGGGCGACTTGGGGGCGATTTAAGGGCATGTAGAGCGGCTAAAAATAATGGCGGCAAATCGCCCAAATGTTGCATTTGAGATCGCCTCCTATTTGCCTCCAATTTGTCGGAAAATTGAAGGGAAAGTAGCCCATCCGAGTTGGAAAATAGGTTTGCCAGCAACTTGCCCTTTTTGATTGGATTTTCCAGTTCAACTGCAAAGAGACCTTTCATAAATTACGCAACGCTTTTAGGGGGGGAGGGGGTTCGACAAGTTATGACATGTTGTGAGATAGGGGGAGGAGGAGATCGTTACGTGAGATGTTTTGACCGAAGAAAAAATATTTTTTTCAAGGAATTTGTTACGCAATAGGGGAGGGAGGGATAAAGAAATTTGTGACAATTTGTTACATGGGTGGAGTCAATTTTGGACAATTTTTGCGTTACGTAATTTATGACTCGTCCAAAAAAAAAACAAAACAAAAACACCCACCGAAATATTTTATGCATTGCAAAATTAAATATGTTCGTCAAAAATGTTCCTAACGTTTTAAATAAAATTCTCGAAGTTCCTTTTGTAAAAGTTACCTTCTGAAAATATTTTATAAGTTACTTGTAGTGAAAATTGGCGACAGACCTCGACCCCTACCGGTATACCTGTTGAGGAGGCTAGGTCCACCTCCGGGGCGGTTAATTGACTCACTAAACGGTGCCGCGAGAAATCTCGCCACCGCTCAAGGAAACGAGTCTCGGTATAGGGAGAAATTCCGCCACCAGGGAACTCTCAGTCGGAGTAAGGTGAGTTCACCTCCGAGGACTATCCGATGGAACTCGGAGCTAAATGGCTCACGGAAATCGGAGCTAAATATGGCTCATGGAATCAGGAGCTAAATAGTTTGCTATAATTTTCCGCTGGAGAATATCCGAGTGAAATGAATGGTTCAAGTACGCAGAGGATTAAAACGACGTAATAGATGGAGAGATTGACGGAAAGCAAGAGGAAAATGGGGAGCCAAATGAATGGATCAAGTGTGGCTTTGAGTTAATTGTGGAAAACTTGTGAGTAAAAGGTGATATGAAAGCACAATGAAATCCCTGCCCCCGAAGTTATACTTTTATGTAGTTCCGTGGAGGACAGAAGAAGAGTAATGTGTGTTCTTGTGGTTATGCACGCAAGTGAATCTCACGTAGTGGCAAAACCCTACAGGTAACGGTAATAGGGTGGTGGATAGTGCAGAGATGACAGAAATCAAAGTGATGGGCTGCTTCCCTGTCCATGAGGTGGTGGATAGCACACACGAAGGTTTCGCGATCGCCATGATCAATGGTGTATTCGTATGTAGCTGTTATGCTCCCCAAAAAGAGCACCATAGCAGTACAATTGGATGCTGGATGTATCAACCGACTCGTTAGTCGGACGATCGCCGGTTGTAATAGGAGATTTTAACGTTTGGGTCGTGGAGTAGGGTTACAGCTTGTTGGAAACCTTGGAGAAGCAGGATGTAATGAAGGTTCCATTAGCACATTCCGTCACTAATGGATAAAATGAATTGCTCACTAGTACACACATAACGACCACCAGGAGACCCACTATACCATTGGTCGGTGGAACTGTACTGTAACGTGGAGGACTTCGCTCCGATTTCGCGTTGAAATTAAAGGGGAACAGGACGAGTGAGGAGGAAATCAGCATTACCTTCAGGTTGCCGGCAGCGAAAAGATATGTCTGACAGAATTTCTGGGGGTCTTGCTAGCAGGGCTCTGCAGAAATGCAACAACCATTTCTGGCAGAAAAAAATTACCTTACAGCTATTAACGGTTCTGTTTTGGTTTTTCCTGCCGGGCCTTTGCTAGGCCTACCTGACAAGTCCGATTTTCTTGAAATTATCAGTCACCAAGAGACAGTTCTGCTGGATTTCTGTCAGTCTTGGTTTAGCAGCCCTATCAGATTTCTGCGCGCAACCTGTCGAGTTACCTGAGCTAGGGCGAACTCGGCTTCGCTCACGCTCATTCAAAACTACTCAAAATTTGAGTCCAGAACACTCAATTTGAAAATTAGTAACAATATGTCAAAAAATGAGTTTTTATTTGAGTGGATATAACTCAACTGGTGGGTCTCGGATTATATTTCCAGGAATTGCCAGCGCCTGAATGTTCAGGTAAATGATATTTGAAGTGCCGGTGAGATTCTTGGTTGCTATATAAAAGATACGGAATGATTATTTTCCGCATTTGCTTTTTGAGTAAATTTGACATTTGCATCCGAAACTCAAAACTGAGTAAACGAGGCGAACTTATTTTTCGACTACGAGCATTTTTTATGAAATCGAGTGGCTGGCAACTCAAATTTGAGTTTTTATGAATGAGCGTGCTCCCGTTTTCTGGCAAATTTTGACAGGAATCGAGCAAAACCCTGGCGTAACTCGGAAATAAACCGTGCAAAGATCCCGGCAATTCCTCATCTAACAAAGTTGTGGCAGGAAGCGTACAGAAATCCTGACCGTACATTCCTGGTTGGATTCTGGCCAAAAGTGAGCAGCGTCGTTTAACCGATTTCCCACCAGATAGCCGGCAGCGAAATAAAATTTCTGGGGGTCTGCGGGCTCAAATGCAACAACCGTTTCTAGCAAAATTTTTCGCCTTACGGTTATTAACGGTTTTTCCTGCCAGATTTCTACCAAGCACGCACTGGCAGGACCCGTTCTGGCTTTTCTTGTGATTTGAACGATTTTGAAATAATTTTTGGCCTTCTCAGTGGGTAGCTTTTAGTAGCGCCATTTTAAAAATTTTGACAGCTGCCGGATATCTGCTGGCTGCCAGATTTTCAAGCGGGTGGCAGAAAATAAACCCAGTGAACCCAAAAGGCGGATAAGCGAGTTTAAATGCACGCTGACGAGTGGTAGGCTATTGAATCTTTGTTCTTGGCTATCCGCCGTGGCTTACCGTTTACTGTGTGGGAACCCAGTAAAAAGGCGGACGAACATGGTCAGGCGATTCAAACACTTTAACGTTTGACTCTACTCGCCTGTGACAATTGCCCCTAGGAGCAAATGCAATTTGTGGATGCGACTTAAGGTCAATTTCAATACTTAGACAAATTTCTGACGGCCTAAATGGACTTGGTTGTTTTTCGCGTTTTTTAATATGGCTTAAGCTTTAAACTATTTTTTAACGATTCGCGTGTTCTCGCTTGTATTTTGTTTGTCTAGTGCATTTTATTTAGCAAAAAAGCAGGCGAAAAATCGCCCAAATGTTGCATTTGGAATCGCCCCCCATTTGCCCTTAATTTTCCGACAAATTGACGGGTAAGTAGCGCATCCGAGTTTGCAAATAATTTCCGTTAGCCAGCAACTTTCCCTTTTTGATTGGGAATGCACACACCAACAAAAGCGGCGAAACAACGGCCGGTGCTGCTCGTTCTAGTCAGGATCCTGCCAGGAATGTACGATCTAGATTTTTGCTCGATTATTGCTATTATTCCAACCACATGCTCATTCAAACTTACTCAAAATTTGAGTTTCCACTACTCAATTTTTTTATTTCGATTATAGAGGTTTTAACCTTAGGGTCATTCGCCTCTTTGTCGTGTTAGAGAAATCTATTTTTGAAAAATCTCTAACCTTATGTGCTGGGTTGGAAATTGAACCCAGGTTACTTGCGTACAACTACTCAATTTCAAAAACTAGGGCAAACTGTCAAAAAATGAGTATCGATTTGAGCAGAATTAACTTAACTCTTGAGTAAACTTTAAATTATCAAGCGTTTGAGTGAAAAAAGAAAACTTACTGGTGCACGAAGTGTGACGTCAACAAAAAATTGGAAATCATTCAAAGGGGTGAGTCGCTTAGAATAATGTACCATACACACGGTATTTCTTACGATAACACGATATAAGATTACGATTCACAGTAATACACGATCATTTCACTCGTTACCACAATATGTGGCACACTGAGGCACACAAGCTATTTGTTTATGAGCACAATTCGATTTATGTTAAGCAACTCACCCCTTGTTCAAATGTTTATTTAACAGCAAAAGAATCGACGAAGCGTCATTAAGAAAATTAAAAGGTAAGTTTCTCATGTGTTGTTTTAAAATAATTATTGTTATTTTTCGTATTTGGTCTTTGCATAAAAAGTACTCAAATTTGACATTTTTGTCCCGAACTCAAAACTGAATAATCGAAGACAACTCATTTTTTGACCATGTGCACTTATTATGAAATTATATTATGAAATGGGAGAAGTGGCAGCACTGGCGAATCGCTTGGACGTGTTGTCGTTAACGTCCAATATTTTTCAAAATTTTTCAGTGATGAAGGGCGAACAGGAAATTATTGCGACACCGAAAATGTCATGCCAATTTTCTTATAATGTTTAAAATCCAACCAATATTTTAGGGTAGTTTTATACATATATTTACTTCAAAAATCAAAAGAATGGTTAATCGATAGAGCCTTGAGTGTAAAATTGAACGCATTTTCGCTTGATGCCCTCCATCAAAGTCTTTACAGTGTCATCCGGTACCAGTTTCTCAGTTTTTTCCCATTTTCTTAACCTGTCCTTCTCGTTTTTGACTGTCTTCTTGCTCCTCCGAAGTTCCCGCTTCATCATTGCCCAGTACTGCTCCACCGGGCGCAGCTCCGGACAGTTTGGCGGATTCATGTCCTTTGCAACAAAATGGACAGAATTGACCTCATACCACTCCAGGACACTTTTAGAATAGTGGCATGATGCCAAATCTGGCCAAAATAGCGGAGCTTCGTCGTGCTGCTGCAAGAACGCCAAAAGGCGCTTCGCGAGGCACTCAGATTTGTAGATCTCGCCATTTACTGTGCCGTTTGTCACGAAAGGCTCACTCCTCAGTCCGCAAGAGCAGATGGCCTGCCAAATGAGATATTTGGAGGCGAACTTCGACATTTTCTTCTTCTTAAATTTGTCGTCCACATAGAACTTGCTCTTGCCGGTGAAAAACTCCAACCCCGGAATTTGCTTAAAATCGGCTTTTATATACGTTTCGTCGTCCATCACACAGCAGCCATATTTTGTCAGCATCTTCTCGTAGAGCTTCCGTGCCCGAGTTTTAGCCGTTGATTGTTGCCGCTCATCGCGGTTTCGGAAGTTCTGTACATTGTATGTATGTAGTCCAGCTCTCTTCTTTGCATTCTGGAGGTAGCTCTGCGACATGCCGATCTTTTTAGCCAAATCACAGCTTGAGACGTTGGGATTTGCTTTAATCATCCGCTTCACCTTTCCCTCCGTCTTTTTGTTCTCCGGTCCCGGTTTTCTTCCCGCTCCTTTGCCGTGGTTCAACGTCAACCGCTCCTGGAACCGCTTCAACACTGTGGAGACGGTTGAATGGTGAATGTTCAACATTTTTCCCAACTGCCGGTGCGACAGGTCAAGAAATTCCAGGTGTTTGGAAAGAATTTGTTCTCTTGACTCGCGTTGGTTCACCTTCATTTTCGTTGAATCGAAAAACACGACTTCGAGTTTGACAGCATGTAAACAATACACATCAATGAGAAAGTGTGCAAAATTTGGTTGATTTTTACTCAATGGTAAAAAAGTTATGCCCTGTTCAATGTGTCACAATAATTTCGTGTTCGCCCTTTATACAGCATATTCAACAGGAAAATGAAGTAATTCGTTTAGCAAGTAGTTTTTCCTGTTGAGTTACGTGTTAGTAGGTTGAAATATCTAGAGAAAAGTATGGTTTTTCGTCATAACTTTGCCATTAAAGTACATATGTCAAGCAAGTCGCGAAAAAATGCACCCGCTCGTTCCACTTAGCGCCTGCAGCGCCGTCTGGACCTGAGTAGCTGATGCAACAAATCATCATAACTTTTCTTTCTTGTCCTATGTTTCCGATCTATTTCGAAAACAGCTGGAAACAAAACAATCAGCCGTCATAATAGGGACCATTCTTTCTCTAGTGGCACTAAAACAAAAAAGGCTTCCCCATTCTAACTGAACCATACATTTTAGCTAGCTTGGAACCAAAAAATCCAAAATCAAAAATTGAAGTGAAACTGAAACTGGTAATCATGACTTCTACTTAAAATGGTATGTCGCTTCACTCTGACTGGCATCTTACACACGAACGCGATTCGAAGCGCCAACGAGCTACACCTGATCCGGCCAATTTCAGATCGAATCGAAAACAAAACACGAATCGGTTGATTACAGACCCGTTTCAGCTTCTGGGGGCGGATTTTTAAATTGCCGCTTTCCAATTATTTTTTGCCGAACAAGCTGCAGCCAATTTTCTCTATTTTGGGAAGGATCCCTCTTTAAATTCGTTCTTACATTGTCCTACCCTGTTCAAATGCACGGAGATTGTCTGGTTCCATATTCTGTAGCGGCGAATATAGCTAACCGTTTCATTGCCTGGCGCCAATTTTGTGTTAGTTTGAATATATAGTCTAACTGACAGCGCAAGTTGGTGTCAGTTACTGACGAATGGGACACGAAACATTTAAAAACCATCCGAAAAGAAGCATACAAATTTGTCCGTTAGTTACTTCCGCTGTTCGGAACGGGATTACTTATTTTTGGCGTTATTCGGTCGCAGTACTAATATAATTAAAATTTTTGAACGTGTGTAAAAAAATGAGATTTGGTTCATTTTATTTTGCTGCTACCCAACTAACCAGCAGCATGATTATTCCCACACAACAGTGTATAAGGCAAAAATGAATGTGCGGTATATATTTTCTAATGCACAGTAGAAATCGCCTAATCATCGGTTAGCTAAACAGCGAACGGGTGCGTAGGCAATCATTCGGTCGTGGTTTTAACAAATGTTTAACGAACTTGAATCGAACGAAATCTACAAAATTTACTTTTTGCTAGTCACCACAAAATTTTGAATCTCGATGATTGTCGAAACATTTTTACTGGGATTTCTAAGTGTATTTCATTACTTTGGCTGATTTTGACTCTGTCATCAACTCAATTCGATAATTCGTTGCTTTTCAAAATCCTAGTCGAAATAAATCAAAACTTTTCTAACTTTAAACCTTGACTCAATGAGGATAATTTCTATGGAAAAGATTGACGCTCTGAAAATCACCGTTCATTTTTATGAGACTAGTTTATTGAGCATATTTTTTTAATGTCAGACTTACGTTTCACTTTCCGGTAGTTACGTTGGTGCAGCGAGTGCACGCCGTTCATAAACTAAAACGAAATCGTTTTCAACCACTAGCAGCTGTGTTCGTTTAAGAAGCCATTAACTCGACTTCCGGAGGGCTTAATCTCAAGTGAAACGTGAAACAAACTCGCTAATAGAATTTGTATTTGACCCGAACCCGAGATGCTTCAGTTTGGTTACTTGAAACCATCTCCTGTCAGTTAAGGGGGGTCCATCAATAAATAAATGAGTTGTAATTTTCGTTATGTCCGCTACAGCGTTCCGGAAAAGTCTACCTGGTCGTTAAAAGTCTGTACCCGATGCTCGTCGTAAAGCGAACGAAGTAAGTAGAAGGCTAATTGAATTACCGTTTAATGCGATAATTAATTGCTCTATCGAGAAAAGTACTGCTTGACTAGAACGGAGGATAGTTCGTCCGTTGTCGACAGGGAGAATTAATGTTAGGGGAGTTAATGAATAGGTCGTGTGTCCAGATCGAAGAGGATTTTTTTCTATATTTATCTAACGTCACGTTCGTATCGTTTGCTAATTTAGAAAGTGAATATTTTTTTATTATCAAGCATAATTCGCATTGCACGATGTCTAACGCTTGCACGCAGTATTTGTTGCATGCAAGTTTTCCGGGTATTTCGTACCTGTCAATCTCTTGACCGTAATCAAGAGAAACGTGAGGAATTGCCGTACGAAAGAACACTATATTAAACCTGTGAACAAACTAATTGCTGTCAGCTGTCAACTATATCGCTTTTACACAAACTTAACCTAATCTAAAGTTCGATCGAAAGAAAGAAACCCACTCACCTCGAAACTCGACCCGACCGAGTAGGTTGCTTTTCGGCTTCGACAGCTGGAATTTGTTGATTCGCACCGTGAGTGACATGTTTGCCGAATTGGTTAGCGTTTTATGTTTCCGTGGGCCCTTACCAAGCAGGCGGCGACGTGGATTTTCAGTGTAGGTGATGTGATCTGTGTCGGTATTTCCTGTTATCTGCCGTTTAATCAGCTGGTTCCATGTTGTTTTTGTTCTTTTTTGTCCTTTTCACTGCCTAAAGCAAACGTTCGGCTGCCTGATGTTTGTATGATTTGTTTTCTTTATCCTACTAGTGTAAATGTTTGATCAGCTTTGTTTCTGTTTCCGATTCACTCACGGTCGTTTACTGTGCCAGAGTCGGAACTGTGGAAATTGAAAGGATTGAAATCGAAATCGAAACGAATTTTCCCCTCGCGCGTAGACTGGGAAAGTGTCCTTCGGTGTTTTCACTTTACCACAAACGGTTCATCACATTTGCATATACACGACTACGAATCACTGTCACGCCGAGACCACGTTTGAACAGCATATGGATTTTATCGGGAAACAACCCCCGTCACTTCCGTCCGTTCCGACGCGTCGCTAGCCGTGCAACCGAGTAAAGAGCGTTGACGCACTGTCGACAAATATGACACAACACCCTGCCAACCGGAACTACAAGCTTCCGACCTTCCCCCACCCCAATCACAATCCGATAAACACCATCCCGGTATTATAGCTGCTATCGGTGGAGTATCATCTTTCTGTAGGCGGATGTGTCCACGGAAAGTCTCCGGTTGGAATTTTGGGGTTATCCTTATAACATTTATTTGTACTTTTTGGAAAACTCGCTATTCGCTGGTGGGTCACTTTTTAACTAGACCGCTTTTTGGATAGACCTCCGCTAGTTAAATTTACATTTTTTTTTGAAGAGTTTTTGGCATATGTCAAAAGGCCCAACTAGCGAGCTAAATTCATTGGTTGGACAGAGGGTTCGGCCCAACCAGCGAATAACGACTATAATTAATAATTTTGAATTAATCTAGATGCTTTGAAATCTACTGAAAAAGAAAAAAAACAATAGGATTTTGAAGGTCATCAATGAATTCATTTTAAACCATTGAACTGTAGATTTTTCCAACCAGCGACTTTCCGTGCTGCTCGCATTCAATTCGTTGTGGCATCACACACTTGGGAAAATGTTACGCCAATTGGCACTTATTATTTTCCAAACCCCCCTTCAATCGCTTTCAGGTTTGGTTTTTCTGGAACTGAACAACCGCTCCGCGGCCGTTTCAGATAATAGCGATAGCACGGTCGATAACGTCCCGATCGAAATTAGTTCTCCATTCGTTTGTGTGTGTACATCTGAAATGAGAAGATAACACAAATATGATTGTTAGTTGATTATCGTCAAAGTTGGCGTGGGTGCTGCTAAATATAACATGGCGGAAAAGCCTCCCGTTAAGTACCCCTTGCGACAACTACATTCTATTTGTAAAACCCATAAAACACTTCACTCAAACTGCCAACAAAATCACGCCGGATAGCCAGCTAACATCAGGTAACTAATCGGCTTAACAGGTTACCTGCCCCGGTCAGTAGCCAGTTTGCTCTGGTGGCCATCAATCCAGATCCCCTTTTAATAGACGACGAGACGCTATTAGAAGCTCGTTCGCTAGCACTTTTCGAACGACATAAGTAGCACCGAGCGTCATTAAAGAGCAACTACCGAATGTGGCACGCTTTCATACCGCTGCGGTGTTGGAGTGGTGCTAAATTCCGCAGCAAAATCTGACCACACCACAGACCACATCGATAGCTGCGGTAACCATGGCAAAACAAGTTCGTTTATAGCTTCATTATACCATTTACATCGTCTGCTTTTTATTGCCATTCGGAGCCTTCCCCTTGCATTAGATCCGAGTGCATTTTCTCTCGAGCGTTGCTAGTCAACCAACCAACAACTTGAACAACAAGTGGGCGTTAGTATATTCATAGCATTCTTCGATCGTAGAGCTCTCCACAACGGCTAAGGAATGGAGGGGGTTAACCAGTGTTTATTTCTTAATTATCCGTTATCACAAGACCCCCTCCTCCCCATCGGGCATTATCTGTTTATTAGGTTTGACTTCGAATTGCTCGCTCACATCATATCACCCCATCCATGTCATCGATCGGCTGAATGGTTTATGGAGAGGCAGCCTACTGTTAGGAAAATTAAACGTCATCATCGTTGGATCCGATCCTATACACATACATATGTATAGGTTACCGACCGTCTCCATTGGATTTTACGTTTCAATGGAGACGCAAGTAGCTTGTTGAGTTTCGCAGTGCTCAAGCGATTAGGGCATCAGAGACGACTTGTGAAGAGTCTTATAATGGATGTGACGACAGTTTATTTCTGGTGCTTGGAATGAGATTATGCTGCTTTCGCTAGTGGAGTATGTGTTGTGCGGTTCGGTGACAGCCGGTGACGGTTAGTTTGTATGAATAATATATTTAATTTTGAAATGGAAATTCATACAGGATCTGAATGGGTCGTTTCTGAGGAAGCTAACTCATTACAAAATTATACAATGATATGTTGTTGTTGTTGTTGTGATAGAATCAGATCCGATTAATGAATGATGATGAATGGGCCTTGAGGTGGATTGTGATGAAATTTGAGATTCATTCAACAGCGTAGGACAGTTGAGCCAGTTATGACACTAGCTAGGCATGAAAAGACATTTTCGCACATAATTCTTCTCATAATACCGTCAAACGTTACAACACAGACTAACAGACATAACACTATGAGGGAATTCACTCAAAAAATATTGATCCGGTAATTTTTTCCAAAATTCTAGCTCTACCTTTTTTTTAGAGAGCAGTAAAAAACTTTTCAGGAAAACCCTAGACCTGAGGGAAAATGTACAAAACCCCAATTTCTCAGGGAACGGGGTTTGGGCTGCCATCACCCGACCCGCTAAAAAACCACTGCTCTTGCCCAGAACCTGATTCCTCCCCGGCACTACCATACGGCATTACTTCGGGGAGGGTTTTTTATGTGCATAGCACACACTCTAATTCAACTACGTACTAGTTCGTTTCTTCCGCAGGGTTACAGCCCCACTCCTCTACACACCACCAATTCTCTACCATCCACACAGACTGGCAAGTTCTGCATGGCAGTCGGGAAGATGGCTGTGAGTCGAGGCTTAGTACTCCTCCCCTACGAATACAGTCTGGGCGGCAAACTTCAGACTGTCTAATTCACCGAGCCCTTCGGCTCCCTTGTGCCAGTTAGCACCGTAACTCCCTTCTCGCGCCATTCAGCGCCGTTTACTCGTTGAGCACCAGACTTGTTCGCGAACTACTCGGTCTAGTCCCCGACGATGGACCTAGCCTACTCCGACGGAGAATTCCCCGGCGAGAGAAGTTCTCCCGAAACCGAGCCAACCAACCAGATGTCGAGGTCAGTTCGGCGATTCCGGTGGAGCAGCGCGGCCGGTTCGCTGATGCCCCGACGACCTGCGACTGGTGGTATTTCGTCGTGGTCTACGCAGTCTAGTCCCCAGCGGTGGATCTAGCTTACGGCGATGGAGAGTTCTCCGGCGAAGGAGGTTCTCCCGATATCGATTCTTCTTTTGTTTTAGCACCACAATTTCTTGAGCCCTTTGGCTTCCTCTTGTTCCGATTCGCTCTACTTTCCCGATGAGTCATTCAGCTCCCGCCCTCACTTGTTCGCGAACTACTCAATCTAGTCCCCAACAATGGATCTAGCCTATTCTCCTGCAACCGAGCGGTAGATTTCTCCTGATTCCGATGTTCGTTTTTGTGAGCCATTTAGCTCTCCGCGTCGTCCCGATCTACTCGATCTAGTCCCCGGCGGTGGACCTAGCCTACTCAACGGGCCATACAGTAGGTGCTGAGGTCTATCCGGCGATTCCGGGTGGAGCGTAACTTCCGGTTCACCAGCGCCCCAACGACCCACTGCTTGCTCTGTGACGCGGTCTAATCCCCGGCGGTGGATCTAGCCTACTCACGAGCTACCCGGTTGTCGAGGTCGTCGAGGTCGGTTCAGCGATTCCGGTGAAGCTTGACGTCCGGTTCCCAGGCGCCCCGACGACCCAAATCGGTGCTACGTCACGTACTACTCAACAGGTCCCCGGCGGTGGACCTAGTCTACACAGCTGGAGAGTTCCCCAGCGGAGGAATTTCTCTCGAAACCAGATTTGTGGCTTCTTGTTGGTCTCTTCGCCACTTTCTCTGCAGCTCGGAGAGTATGCTCGAGACCACTCTGTTAACAGCGTCCCAGGTATGTTCGTCACGGCACATTTCTTCGACGATATTGTCCACTGTCATACCAGGTATACCCCTACGAACTTCTTCGAATCTAGGGCATTCGAAGACCACGTGTTCCGGTGTCTCCTGCACAGTCGCACACTCCGGGCAAAGGGGTGACGAAGCATGTCCAAACCGATGCAAGTACTTCCGGAAGCATCCGTGCCCGGACAAAAACTGTGTCAAATGGAAGTTTACCTCTCCATGCTTCCTATGTACCCAGGCTGATACATTTGGGATGAGTCTTTGGTTCCACCTTCCTTTCTCCGCGTTGTCCCACTCCTGTTGCCATTTAGCCAACGAGTTCGCTCGAACCAGTCTCCTAGCGTTACGTGCATTTCTCCGCTGATAGAAATTCCACGTCCTCCGCCAGAGTAATGCAGATGGGGATCATCCCGGCGATAACACATACTGCCTTCGACGATATTGTTCTGTAGGCACTCGCGACTCGTACGGCCATCAGTCGGAATGTCCTGTTTAGCTTTTCACGGTTCCACTTGGTTTTCAGCGCAGCACTCCAGGCAGGAAACACATATCGGAGTATCGATGACGAAACAGTAGATAGCAGACGTCTCGAGCTGCTTCTCGGGCCGCCGACGTTTGGCATGATTCTCGCTATTGCGTTCGTTGCCTTCGCCGACTTTTCATAGGCGTAATCAACGTGATTGTTGAAGCTCAACCGGTCGTCGATTATAACTCCCAATTGCTTCAATGCACGCTTCGATGTAATCACATGCCCTCCGACATCGATCTGCATCCATTGAACCGATCTGCAGTTACTGACCAACAACACCTCCGTCTTGTTGTGAGCTATTTGCAGCTTGACCCCGTTCATCCAGCTCTCGATGGCGTCTATTGTCTCCATCACGTCGTCCGCGAAACCTACGTTTTGCACTTTCCTAGGCAGCTGCAGCGTTAAGACCCCATCGTACATCCCGTTCCAAAGGGTTGGACCGAGAATGGAGCCCTGAGGAACGCCCGCTGTGACACGCAATGACTTCTGCCCTCTGCCGCAATGACTTCTAGCTCTACCTTTTAGTCACGGTCCCAAATACTCATCTACTGGTGGGTTACCCCTAAGACATGGGGAAAATTCACTAGCGTTCTATCCCCAATATGCTTGTTCATATGTCAGTGGTGCCATAAATGCAAATGCGGCCACAGTCCCACCTAAATATATTTGAAATAACTGTTAACGCGGGCGAAGCATTGTTTTCGAGTGTTGTGTGTGTTAGTCTGTGGTTACAATTTACTCCTATTCAGCACGATCCAAGAGTTCTCGACATGCCGTTTTGAAATTTATTTTATTTTTTTCAGAATTAATTAATCTTCCAGCTTTTGCAGCATATTTGACAACTAAACTATTCATTTCCAGAATTCATGAACTATTGAGGTCTACAAGATGACGACACGAATGAACTCATGATGAATGAAGTTCATATTTGACAATTGAATACATTACGGTGACGTCACAAATGAACTGAGTGTTCATTTTTGACAGTTCGCTTGTACTGTTTACATGGACTTAGAAATATTCTTTACGATTTGTTTCGAGCGAATCTAGTCGTCCACAAATTTTTCTAAGTCTATGTAAACAGTACAAGCGAACTGTCAAGAAAAGTGAGGTTAACTGTGGTGTAAACAATCTAATTCTCGGTGGTTTGTTTACTTTGTCACTTGCGTGAGTGTGAGTGCAACGGGTGCTCATCTGTTACATTCAAACTCACGTAACTTTCATGTAAACAAACCACCAAGAATTGTCAAACGAAGTTCATCTGGCTCATTTTGTAGGATTATGTCGGTTGGCGTAAAACTTAATTTGTCTACGCAAAATATATTTAACTGATTTAAACTACTAGGGGGACTAACCCGAATTTGAAATTGTACGGTGTATAGGATTTTTGAACCATTTTTGTTCGTTACTATATTTGAAGAGTAAAATTCCAAAATAATAAAAATGCGACCTTTTGTTCGGGTAGGTCTGTTCAAGTGTTCAACGATAACAATACCAAAATTACTCGAATCCATAAATTTGAGTAAGCACAAAAATTTTAGCATCACTCGCTTCCGAAAAATAGAGAGAAAACATCATGTCATTGTAGCTCTTGCTTCCCGCTTACGGAGGAGACTTTCCCTGATTTTAAATTGTTGAGACTTTCCGGTTTCCTGTTAAAGATTGTTTCCGATTTTGTTTTCGGATTGAATTTAGGGTTCAATCCATAACCGAATACTGACAATGGCTGATAGCCTACCGCTTCGCGTATGCTTTCAATATTATCAGACCAAATATGAGCAAACAATTCACCGATGAGGACATCCCGTCGTTTTGTTTTTCTAGATGGTTTTATATAGATAACGGAAGAAAAAAAATTAAAGGGTTGTGTACAGGACACGACCACGGTGACATTAAAAATATAGCTTTTTTCAAGAGCGTGCAAATGAATTTTATCTATCACACATATCGACACACGTTCTTGTTCACTCGCCTGTTTTCATATGTTACAATTTGCTATATACCCTCCCCATTAAAACATAATTTATTGAAGGTCTTTTAACTGTAATCTATTAATTAATCAAGTATCTCACTAGGTGATTGGCATTATTTGGCTGATCCATCTAGTAAAAATAGGCTGGTCTGTCCAGAAAATATATTCAAAAGAAAAGTTCCATATTGAGAGCTGTGATGAGAAAACCCACGCCCGCCAACGGAAATATACAGATTCTCCATAAAATATGATATTTCATTTTCCATTTAAATTTTCAATAATGTACTAATGAACTTAAGTAAACAATCTTAAGTTTAAGTATTTCTTGATCGATTAGTGGTGGAAAAATGAAATTATTTGATAAATTACATTGTTATGCAACTTTCGCACTACCAGTTAAAACGGGTTTTTATGCTATCTTGGTGACATTTTTCTTGTTGCTAATTATTAAAACGTGTTATAACTCTGTAGTGTAAACATTGTATTATTAAACCAATTCTGCAGCGTTTTATGTTATATAGGTGTTTTATGTGATAATAGGACTGACATAATTATATCTTCAGTACAGCGGTTTGTTTCATAATTTAAAACAGATTTATTTTAAAATTTAAATTAGTATACCTAACCGTATTTGTTGTATACCTTAAAACGCAATTAGAACTGTGTTTTAAATACATAGGGTAGGATAGATATTCTGACTGGTTAAACTGGGAAAACAATTTTAAGTAATTTTAAGTCCAGTAACGCTTAAGACATGGCTTGAATTTGAATCGAAAAAGAACACCCGCTTCAACTGCTGCTGGGACGGTAAGTTCTGTTTTAAAATTTTCCGTTGTGTGCAGTACGAAACAAAAGTGTTTGAAATTAGAAAACAAAAAGTTCTGCTGGGAATGTGATTGTTTCCGATGCAATTACACTCAGATTTTTCACGCAGGGGATACAGGCCGTGTAAATGAAAACCGCGTAAATTTTAAAAAAAACGCGTTAATGAAAACCGCGTAAATTTCAAAATCCGCGTAAAAAAACCTGAGTGTACTCTCCTATATAAAATACTACGCTGCTGAACAGTGCAATAACAACAGAAGCACATTGTCAGATGCCTTACTGATAAAAAACATATAACCGAAATAGGAAACATGAAAACCAATAGGCTCTTTACCCTACGCAGCTACAAAGCGCCGTAAACATGGATTAACAAGTTACAACGCACACGCATGCATAAAAATATATTTTTTTCAAACGTAACACTCTTAAGCAGCACACACCGTATTGAATTAAATCCAAACCACCCCGCCCACCCACTTTGCAAATCATTGTGACACCATGCTGGTACCCGACAAATCCGCACACGGCCACCGCTGCCGAAAATTCATAGCGTCTACCGCTTATTGTAGTGCCCAGACGCTGCAGCCATGATCTTACCCGTTCGACATAAGAACAAAAACTGATTCAAACGGGTACGCGTCACCTCTATTTATAAACTAACCGTATATGGTTTAGTCACTTAGGTGCGAGTGTGTGCAAATGCCAACGTTACCGAAAATCGATAGCGCTTATTGCATCGCCCGGAGACGACGTTGCTCGTGTGGGATAAGAGCAACAACTGATTTAAACGGACATGCGTTGCTTCTATTTATGACTTTTCGTGTTTCATTGAGCAACTAAGCTGCCCTCTTTTGACGGCTGTGTCTGAGAAATCTGCCTCACGAATGGTATTTTTCCCGTTTTTCGTGAACTTTTTAATTTTACCAATTTCCAAAAGTCTACTTTTATTGGGGAGATATTAAATTATTACCAATATTTAAGTTAGGTGTTTCTGAATCGGTTGGTGTATGAATGATTAAAATCCATCTAGTAATATCGGAGTTATAAGCGTGCAAACCTTACATAGTTTCGTTACATGGGAGATAGTTTAGATTTTAGAATGACACCTAGCCCCAGATAGTGGAGTAAGACATTTTTAATGTCAAAAAATTTGGTGTATCGTTTATTTGTTATTCATATCGTTATTATTATTGATCGAGTTAGAAAAAAATTGTTGCTGTTTTTTTCCACCCAGTATGGGCGAGATTAAAATCCGGTAGCACTAGGTAGAAATATGCCTATTTTGACAATACGCTCCATTAAGTGTATTTGTTTATGCAACACGTCACGTCTTGGCTTAGCTAACGACGCTGAATCCCTCTGGATAAAGACTTGACACGTCTATCGTTTGTTTACTATTTATCTGTCAGTGTTATTCCAATCGAGCAGAAGACTTGCCAAAAGTTACAATCAGAGGAATGAATTTTGGAAAGTATTGTGATATTGAGTTCAAATCTCTGAGGCAAGGTAAACGATATAGCGTTTATAATTACGGTGTCTTCTAAAAGATGCTTCAACCATTGCAGCTGAGTCTACTTTCTACTTCTGCCCAAGTCAGACGCACAATCGAACCAAGTAAACAACAACTAGCAACCTCTCGATCTAGTGTGCATTGTCTCGAGAACAAAGGAAACATTTAATTTATTCTTGCTGTCACGAGTAAAGTTGATGAAAAAACTCTGCTCCGACGCAACACAGCGGTCGTTGACTTTAAATTCTGTTCAATAAGATTGAGTTTTAGTGAAGTGGAATACCTGCTGAAGGCGAAGATGCAGCTTAAGCTCAAGGAGGTTATGTATCATCATCTTCGCAATGTAGTACTCATATCATTCAACACGTTGGCCAAAGCTGAACGTTTCGTTTCGCAGAACAACTTGAAGCACGTGGCTGAAAGTGATAAAGTTGGAATTAAGATTCCCGTGTATATAGAAACAGACTATGTGGATGTAAAGCTACATGACTTATCACCACGTACCCCTCCTGATCTAGTTGCAGAATACATGTCGCAATACGGAGAAGTAGAATCCGTTACACCTGATACGTGGAGAAATTTCTTCCCCGGTACACCTAACGGTGTTCTTGTGGTGAGGATGTGGATTAAAAGACCTATCCCCTCCCACTTGACTATAAAACTTAAAACCCGCGAAGCTACTATTAATCAAACTACGTTATGCATCCATGAGGGGCAAACTCCTACGTGCAAGTATTGTAATCAGACAGCACACCACGGACAACCTTGCGCGGAAGATACAGAGGAGAATGCATCTCAACCGATAGCCAACGAATTCACGGAAAACCAACCCAAAAACGAGTTTTCAATACCAATACCCGAGCCACAAACGGTTGCAAAATTTGTGGCAGCTGTTCAGTCCATATTGACAACTGCAAAAGCAGCATCCAGCACCCCAAAAACCACTGTAAGCAATATCGGCGAAGAAGATAAAAACAATGATGACGGATTTACACTGGTCACCCGTAAGGGTAATAAGCAGGAAAAAACATCTGATCGCGAGCACCAAGACACCTTTAACGGTAGAAGAGAATTAAATGATCCCCATGACGCAGTAGGCGAGCCGCGAAAGAAGGTCTCCGATCGCAGTAAAAAGTTGAGCGCACGAGATCCAACGGGTAATCAATAATATTTGCTCTTTTATTTTTATTTTGCACATATTGTAAACACGTGAAAGATCCACGGCTCCGTTAAGCTACCGCTATGAGCCGTGTCAAATAAACGAAAAAAAAACCATTGCAGCTATCCGTAATGTTTCAATTTTCTGGTAAACCACAGAACCAGACCCATTTCGCAAGAAGGTCGTAGTTTACTGGGAAGCAAAAAAAAAAACAATATTTTAAAAACCGGCCATAGTTTTATTGGTATAAAACTTCACACAGCACTTCATGATGAAAAAGTTATCGACGTTGCAACTGTGCGGTAACTGTAGTACGCGAGTCAACAGAAGTTAACGCTGTGAGAGTGGTGCTAGTTTGCTAGAAAATAATGTTGCCAAACCATTTTATTTAGTTGGGATAAGATGGCGAGTCTTTATTCAGTAATTCGGCGTCTTTACTTCTACAGTAAACGGCAAGTTACGGCGGGTAGCCTAGAACAAAGTTTCAACCGATTGCCAGCTTCTAGTTTAACTCGTCTAGCCGCGCTACAGTTTACTGGGAATGCGTTCACTACTGTCCCATCCCACTGAACGAAGAGGCGGCTAGGCGGGTTAACTGAGACGAGACATGTAAATAGCAAAAAAGCGAACGTCAAATGCAGCCAGTCCAATTGAACTATGTGAGGCAAAAAGAGAAGTTATATGAAACCGAGGTGTATACAGGTGTACACATTTTTTTCTATGTGTGCATCAGCTGTCACTTTTTTCGGGCAAACAAGAAGAAATGAAGAAGAAAACAGAAGCACGTGGTCTCATACTTCATTCTGATTGGTTAGTGATGTAAACATTTGCTCTTTTGCGATCCCGGACGCCATACTTATTTTTACCACGTGCTTACAAGCTTCGTTTCGATTGGTCGGTTTGTTGATTATGTGCTTCGCGGTCCTGGGCCGCCATGATTAATTTCACTAGCAACAAACCAACACACTCAAACTTGACGAATGTGAACACCTATACTATAATGCATCTCGATATGAAACGAACAATGCACGCTCATTCAAAACTACTCAGAATTTGAGCTTCCACCACTCAATTTCAAAAACCGTGGCAAACTGTCAAAAAATGAGTATCGATTTGAGTAGAATTGACTGAATTCTTGAGTAACCTTGAAATTACTAACTATTTGAGTGAAAACAAAACTTACTGCCGCACGAAGTAATACAGCCCGCAAACAAAAAATTGAAAATGCATTTAAATGTTGATTCAACAGCAAAAGAATCGACGAGGAGACATTCGGAAAACTAAAAGGTAAGTTTTCACAAGTGTGGTTTGTTTTTAAAATTAACATACTTTATTATTTTGCAGATCAAGTAGCACGAGATCCTATTCACCGGGAAGTGAAGAAAGGTCCTCGGAATAAATTTATAAGCATCGTATTAACGACTAGAGATGCAGGTATGTGGAATTTTATAAACAGATTAATGCGTTTGTTACTATTATTAAAAATACAGAGCGTTTAAATTTCATATTTCGTCTTAGCGTAAAAAGTACTCAAAATTGACATTTTGTACCCGAACTCAAAACTGAGTAAGTGAGGAAAACTCAATTTTTGACCATGTGCACTTTTTATGGAATTGAGTGACTGGTCACTCACTTTTGAGTTATTTTCAATGAGCGTATAGAATGTACAGAAAAAAAGAAAAATAAAACGTCTATCGGCCAGTCCCGCCCCAGATGCTGACGATCGGTAGGCTAATGAAACTTTGTTCTAAGCTACCCGCCGTAACTTGTCGTTTCCTGTAAAAGTAGTGTGAGATATAATTGTTCCAAAGAGAATAGGGAAAGAGACGAATAGTGTGAAGCCAAAAATACCTTATTGAGCAGACCAATCGTGCAATGTAAATAAACATTACTCATGCCTGAGTTGGAGGAGATAAGTATTGTACTTTTATCAAAAAAGAAATTTGAATTTTCATCAGAATTTAGTTCAATCGTGATTGTAAGGTGCATTCTAGAGTATATGTATGAGTAAAAATAAGCTTTAGAATTATTTCATCTCTTTGTTTCGAAATGCACATCGTTTGATAAACAAATCCATCGATCGACATACGGTTTGTTTTCAAAATATAATAGGAGTCATTTAAAGTGCTGCCTATAGAAGCGGTTGCCAAAATTCTAGTGTTGAAATCATCATAAAGGGCGTGTTGCCGTTTTGACTGATTTTCACTCTTCGTCTCTTTCCCTATTCTCTTTGAATTGTTCATGCTCGCATTTCTTTGCAATTTTTTTATTGTTCTTGCAAACGTTTTGGTAGGGCTAGACAGGTGTAAATTTTGTGGCATATTTGCACATAAATGTTAAGGTTTATCGAGGTTCCATTTCTCCGCATGCTGCGAAAAAGGAGAACTGAATTCGCGATTCTGCAAGGGACGACGGTGGTGGACGGACGGAGAACACGAACACGTCGCGAGATCGGAATAGTTACGGTTTTTGAGAGCCGCCGAGACTCGCGTGTGAAAAACTCCAGCCCGGGTGTGAAAATAAATTACCCGGCGGAGAAGGGGTCGGAAGGAAATTTTATGTTCGCAAAAGTGCCGACCGGTCGAAGAATCCGACCCTTCCAACCGTCGGTAGTGGCAGAACAGCAAAGGAGAAAGGATTAGAAAAAGGTTAGTTAAAATTAGTTTGTTTTTTTCTTGTGTTTGGTTAGCGCTACAAAAATCCGAAATTCCCGGCAGAGGTATCCAGACCGCCCTGTCAGAAGGGTCTGCCGGGCAAATTTATATCAGAACCCAATTAGTGGGTTAACTCCTACTTACAAGATTTGCCATTTTTAGGTCAGCTACGGTATGTATAGACAACTTTCTAGTTCCTTTTTAGCTGCTAGAATTAGTTTTATCAATCTCACCAACCTGTTTCTGACATTAACCAACTCTAGTTGTTTCTTTTGTGAATAAGACATGAGCAACTAAATAAACTCATGAACAATGAAATATTTCTTTTTTGGAGCATTTTCGTTTTTGGATTCGGACGGAAAGACGCCACTACTAATTTCGAATTTGGGGGCGAAGAAAATTTTAGAACATGATTTACTAAACAACTATGTACTCAAAAAACCACTTGTTGAAAAAAAATAAAATAATTAGCCCTTGTTGTACTTAACGCATCAACGTTGTTCGAGTAGGCAATACTTTTAAAAAGCTTGTTTTCCTCGAACCAGAATGATACGATCGAAGTGCAATTCCGAAAACGCTTGTATTAAGTGTATGGATAAGATAACACGGGAGCTCTTGGGTCGATTCCCATTCCCATTCCCCCATCTCTCTTTTTATTCCTTAACGAATCAAAAAGAACAAGAGACGATGCTTCGCTAGGTGCAGAGCTACACGATTTGATATTTTGATAAACCTAAACTGAAATAGTGCAGCTGAAATTGTTAGGCGAACAAACTGAACCATCACTCATAAAACTGAATTTTCAGTGACTGGTGTTGACTGCCAGCGATATCACAGATTAACAGACATAACACTATGAGGAAATTTCTCCAAAAAATATTGAACCGCTAATTATTCCAGAACACCAGCTCCACCTTTTATGCACTGTCACAAACACTCATCTGCTGGTGTTATCCCTCAGGCTTGAGAACAATTATTCACTAGTGGTCTATCCCTAGCATGCTTGTTCATATGTCAGTGGCGCCATCATTGCTAATGCGGCCACAGTCCCAACCTCAAACGACCGTTAACGGGGCCGAAGCATTGTTTTCGTGTGTAATGCCTGTTGGTCTGCGACGATATTTCAACCAGAGAGAACAGACATCCATAATCGGACAAAAATATATAAAAACGCGTGTAAACATTTGAATTAATACATGATAAACACTAGCGCCTCCAAATCAACTTATCCCAACTATTCGTCAAATCCATTCCGGGACCGGTTCGAAATCCTGAATGGATTCAGTATGGAATCTTGCTCAAAGAAAAAAATCGATTCCCACTCTATCGGTTGATGCATTTGAGCTGGAAGTCATACTGGAAGTCCGAACCGATTCCGGACTAGTTTGACTGGGTAGAGAAATAACCGCTATCAATGCAGTCGAACTCAGCCACAAAAATCATGACGACAGTGGCGCACCTGGTTTGGATATCCCAACTACCTTCAAAACCGTTAGAGATTTTTACACAAGTTGAATGCTGAAGATGGACGTCTGTTCTCTGTGTTTCAACGTTATTCTCTGACGACTTTTATTGAAACTGATCAAATATAAAGGGTGAACACGAAATTATTGCAACACATTAAACAGGGCATAACTTTTTTACTATTGGGTAAAAATCAACCAAATTTTGCACACTTTCTCATTGATGTGTATTGTTTACATGCTGTCAAACTCGTGTTTTTAGATTCAACGAAAATGGAGATGAACCAACGCGAGTCGAGAGAAAAAATTCTTTCCAAACACCTGGAATTTCCTGACCTGTCGCACCGGCAGTTGGGAAAAATGTTCAACATTCACCATTCAACCGTCTCCAGAGTGTTGAAGCGGTTCCAGGAGCAGTTGACGTTGGACCACGGCAAAGGAGCTGGAAGAAAACCAGGACCGGAGAGCAAAAAGGCGGAGGGGAAGGTGAAGCGGATGATTAAAGCAAATCCCAACGTCTCAAGCCGTGATTCGGCTTAAAAGATCGGCATGTCGCAGAGCTACGTCCAGAATGCAAAGAAGAGAGCTGTACTACATACATACAAGGTACAGAACTTCCCAAACCGCGATGAGCGGAAATGATCAACGGCTAAAACTCGGGCACGGAAGCTCTACGAGAAGATGCTGACAAAATATAGCTGCTGTGTGACGGACGACGAAACGTATATAAAAGCCGATTTTAAGCAAATTCCGGGGTTGGAGTTTTTCACCGGCAAGAGCAGGTTCTATGTGGACGACAAATTTAAGAAGAAGAAAATGTCGAAGTTCGCCTCCAAATATCTCATTTGGCAGGCCATCTGCTCTTGTGGACTGAGGAGTGAGCCTTTCGTGACAAAGGGCACAGTAAATGGCGAGATCTACAAATCTGAGTGCCTCGAGAAGCGTTTTTTGCCGTTCTTGCAGCAGCACGACGAAGGTCTGATATTTTGGCCAGATTTGGCATCATGCCACTATTCTGAAAGTGTCCTGGAGTGGTATGAGGCGAATTCTGTCCATTTTGTTCCAAAGGACATAAATCCGCCAAACTGTCCGGAGCTGCGCCCGGTGGAGCAGTACTGGGCAATGATGAAGTGGGAACTTCGGAAGAGCAAGAAGACAGTCAAAAACGAGAAGGACAGGTTAAGAAAATGGGAAAAAACTGAGAAACTGGTACCGGATGACACTGTAAAGACTTTGATGGAGGGCATCAAGCGAAAATGCGTTCAATTTTACACTCAAGGCTCCATCGATTAACTTTTCTTTTGATTTTTGAAGTAAATATATGTATAAAACTACCCTAAAATTTTGGTTTGATTTTAAACATTATAAGAAAATTGGCATGACATTTCCGGTGTCGCAATAATTTCGTGTTCGCCCTTTAGCTCGTTGTTTGTAATAAGATGACCATCATAACCGTATTTATTTTATGAATAAAATGATGGTCAGTTTCAATTCCTCTCAATAGTGATTCCAATGAGAGATTCAGAAGAGAACCGTCTTACTGTTGTCAATTCATTTGAGTGAGAACCGTAACTCAATAAGCATCGCTTACTGTTTTGACTGCTAACCGATTCATTCTCTTTTGTCTAGCAATTTGCCATCAGTACCGTGATGGAGTTTAGCACTGATGGCAAGAACTACTGAAGCACAAAAAAAAGTTAAATTTAAACAGAAGCAAACTCAATGAAATTTACCTTTTAGTCTTTTAACGACTTCACGCACTTATCCCAACTATCCGTCCAATCCATTCCGGAACCGGTTCGAAATCCTGAATGGATTCAGTATGGAATCTGGTTAAAAAAAACCGATCCCAAATCAATCGGTTGATGATTTGAGCTGGAATCCATACTGAATCCACTCAGAAGTCCGAACCGGTTACGGAATGGTTTGACTGGGTAGACGTATAACCGATGTCAACTCAGTCAAACTCAGCCACTAAAAAACATGACGACAGTAGCGCACCTGGTGAAGATATCCCAACTACCTTCGAAACCGTCAGGGATTTTTACACAAGTTGAATGCTGAAGATGGACGTCTGCCCAGTTAAACTCATTCCGGAACCGGTTCGGATTTCAGAATGGAGTCAGTATGGATTCCGAATCAAATGCAACAACCGATTCTGAAACCGATTCAGTCGGAATCGGTTGTTGCATTTGAGTTGGAATCCATAGTGACTTCATTCAGAAATCCGAATCGGTTCCGGAATGAGTTTAACTGGGTAGTTTTGTAATTGAGTACTCAGAACTAAAATTTTGAGTAGTTTCCCACTGAGACGTCCAAAAATTTGTTTCAAAATCGTTCAACACGGGTCCAACGATGGACGTTCGTTGAACGGTTATTTGGACGTTGTCCAAATTGGTCCAACGAACGTCCGTCATTGGACGATTTTGAAACCAACCGTTCTTAGAGGGCAGTCACCAAATTTTCTGGCAGAGACCGTTCTGCTAGATTTCTGTCAGTCTTGGTTTGGCAGCCCTGTCAGATTTCTGCGCGTATCCTGTCGGGTTAGTTGAGCTAGGGCGAACTCGGTTTCGCTCGCGTTTTCTGGCAAATTTTGACAGGAATCGAGCAAAACCCTGGCATAACTCGGACATAAACTGTGCAAAGATCCTGGCAATTCCTACCTGGTAGAATTTAACACGAATCGAGCCAAACAACTGACAAAGATGTGGCAGGAAGCGTACAGAGATCTTGGTCGTACATTCCTGACTGGATTCTGGATAAAAGTGAGCATCATCGGTTGGTTTAAGCGCTTCTGTCAGAAACGGTTGTTGCATTTGAGCGAATTCGTTGCCAGAATTCTCGCACAAATCGCGCAAAATGCTCGCAGAAACTCTGCCAGCATCAATTTTGCTTTGCTCAACCTTTGCTAACTTTCTGCTACGGAACGGTGACTGGGTTTTTGGCACGAAATTTGCTGCGACAAAAAATTAATCCCCCTGTCTCCTTTGGGAAAGCCCGCATTGAAACATTTTTGACAGCATATTGAATAATTCACACAAATCTCGTGGAATGTCAAAGACGTTGGCTTGTTAGCTATTCTGTGCAAAAGGACCATTCGCGTCAAATGGTCCCCCCGTAGAAATAATTTCGCACCAGAAGTGACATGTACCAGAGCTGCCTGTTTTACATCACACTGATGGATGCATAGCAACAAAGCAACCACGGCATACTTCGTAAAAATACCGGAAAATAAATAAATTACGAAAATGCTCCAAATGCGTAGGAATGGGTGGGGGCTGCTGCTGAAGGAATTTCATAATTTTGCAACATTCCAGTCGGTCTGGACATGCGAGATTGGCAGATCGTAGCTCCCCGAGCGGAACGGAACACACAATCAGTGTGAGCTGACGTGAAACGGGTGTCGTTGTGTTTCAGTTTTCCGAACCGGCAATGTTCAAGGATTTAGGTATATTTTCCATCAAAATTTTGATTAGGATCGGGTGTGTTAGAAAATTGTTTAAATTTTGCTTCGGCTTTGTTATTTACATCTGAAACATCAGCCGCCACCCTCAAGATCCAAAGTGAAAATCCCTTTGACAACCTCTACCGAACTCAAATTGCTGCATAAAAATGAGCGGCTTTCATTTTTACGACCCTTTTGGAGCAGTGCAGTTAGCTGGAATGTAAATTTACCCCTTTCGATTCGTTTCTATCAAATAACTTTCTACGATGTGAACTAGATTTTTTTTCGGAACCGTTCCGGACCCGATACCGATCTGATGTGAGCTACTTACTTCAGTATTTCTGCCCCTTCAGTTAACCTTGACCCGGTGGATATACATAAGTAGGCGAGGCGAGGGTTTACGATGAAGGTTTTTATTCGGACTGGGTAGTAAAGTAATATTTTGGTTTACGATTCGCATCAAAATTGGTTGAGGTTTTTCAATTTTTTAGGCGAAGGCATAAAGAAATTTAATAATGTTTAGAACTCGTTTATCGTGTGGATTGAAACACTGAATATCAAGTGAAGGAAATGTGCAGTGTTCCGTTGAACAAGAACCAGAAGAGCTCAAAACAAATTACAGGAGCTAAGATTTTTTCTCGAGAAGATGTGTAACCCGTCAGAGTAACAAGTTAGCACTGGGTGGGAATATACCCTTTTTTGTGTATACACTCCGTAGAGTGTATTTGTTTACTTAAAGTTATGCTCACCGCTGTTCCATACCGTTCACATTTAGTTTGTAAATTTTTTGTATAGTTTCGCGTTTGTGAAAGGTTTTGTTCGTGCAGATAGGTTAGATGACAGCTATGCGACGAGGCGGTTGGTGTTTGTTGTCGTCAAGTGCGGAAGGCGGCCATCGTAAAATAGTTAGAAAGTGACAGTTTCCCGCCACCGTAACCAACGTTCAGTGCGCGTGTGCGACGGTCGATTTCCGTCGAAAGTGCCGGCCCGTGGTCCGGGTGTTCGTTTAGTGGTGCTGGATCGCCAAGGACCGGGAAGGTAATTCCCAAGGAGCTTTCGCTTCCCCGGCTAACCGTTAAGGATCCGACGCACCCGCCCCTCTCGCTGCAGAGGATAAGTTGAACGAGCCTTGCTCTCCTCTGCAGCTAACAGTCAAGGAGAGGGAAGCAGGTAGGACGACGGCTCCACCTGGGAAGAACACTGCAGTGCCTTCCGAGATTCCTTGCCGGGAGCAAGGGAATCCGGTGATTCGTCACCAACGTCACTAGGGAGGTTCCAACAAAAGAGCCAAGCTCACCTCCCTAGCTAATTGTCAAGGAACGCTGCCGGAGCAGCTAACGTAAATAGAGCGAACTCGGGCGTTGTTGTCCTGGCCGGTCGGAGGAAACCGCCCGCAGCAGTGCGTTATAAACGGCAGTGTGCAGTGAAGGGAGAGTTGGTAGAAATAAACACGGTAAAATTAAATTTATTTATTTGTGTTCCATTAGTTTGTTGTTACGAAAATCCGAAATTCCAGTAGAAGCATCTAGGCCGCCCTGAAAAGAAGGCCGCCGGGCAAACAAGAACCCGAGTAGTGGGCAAATCCCTACTTACAGATGGTAACAAAAAACGACAACGAATTCACGTGAGTTGCCTCATGCATACATTCTTGCAGTTTCAAAGCTTCTAACCTCAACTACCTTACCTCACAATACCCCATTATAAAGTACTACTGAAGTACATTTTAGATAAAACATTTAAGCTCCCATTGAATACTGCTGCACTTGGCGAACGGATCTTACCACAATTGTATTATTGCCAGTATCACAAACAATCAAACTCATGCGATGAAACGTGCCTTCACTTCATGCATATCCGGGTTGCCTAAGCGAAGAACGAAGGAAACTACCATGTGTTTTGGTTGTACGTTGCCATTTGTTTAGATTGTAAAATACACTGTTGTCTGACAAAAACAGTAAGTTGCAACGCTCTCCATTCCCTCAAGGACAAACACACCCGCTTCCGCATACCCTTTCATTTTCCACGTTTCCCCCCACTCTTTAACAGAACCCTCCTATGCATGCGGAAACCAGAGGCTGCTGCGATCAAAACACGTTTCCACATTTTGTCGCCGTTCACGCGAAGGAGGGTGCAACTATCAACGGCATTAGTTGCACATTCCGCAACACAACCCCGAAGCTGCACTCAACTGGCATAAAAGTCCTCTGCTGACAAAACGAATACCAGCTGCAGAGCACAACAGCCAACCACACTTCTGCTGACTGCTATAGGTCTGCCTAGTGCCTGTGCGCATCGGTACGGAAAATCATTCGGATGAGGAAAAATGGCGCTCTTGTAGCGAACTTTGCCCCGATGCACTACCGGAGGAGGTTCGGAGTTGCACTGGGGAAAAAAGTTGTTCATTGTACTTTTGAGTTCTGTTTATTTGAACTAAAAAAAATAAATAAACCGAATTTCAATGTTTACGTTATACGGTATTTAAATTATGCATAAATTTTTTTATCAGTGCTTCAGATGAAGTGGCATTGCAGTAGGAAGTTTCGTCATTTCGAATTTCTTTCCGGATTGTCAAGCATTCTCGTACCTCCATGCACACTCCAACAACTGCATCCTGTAAACAGAACACACTCTAGGTTATTAAAGTGACTATTCTCTATCCGACTATTCTATCTTATAAACTACTCAAGTTTGGTGCTTTCATCCATTGCGAAATAGCTTAATAGTGGTAGCAATTTTGACGATTGTTCCGCAAGGAAAACAACACTTAAAACTATCAAAGCCCTTATGGAGCAATACATTTTCCGTGTTTATTGACACCTCTCCGCCATTTATCCACATCCAAACGATTGCCAGCAACTGGAAGAGTTTTTTTACACTTGCAAAACCACGCTGTTGAAACGGATGCTACTCCCATGCTACCATGGTGATTGATAGCGATTGCCTGTCTGCTATTCTATTCCGGGACTGGGAACCGTCGGAACAGTAACACCTTCCTACTTTACAAATTGAACGTAGTTATAAATTGCATTTATTTGTATTTCGAATGCTTCTTGCTTTATATTAGCATTTTTAATGCATAATTGTTGTAAATCAGCATCTAAAAAACTTTGACAGTAATCAGCATTTTAAGTGCATAATTATGAAATTGCTTGGCACAATTCAAATGTTTCTGCTTTTTGTTGCCGTTGGGTAGCATTTAATACAGCGTAGCTGTTTTATGTGTATCCGTCAAGATTAGAAACTCATGAATTATCTGGGTTACTGATGCAAGTTTTCTCCCTGTGAATTTACTACCCAATTCGTCTGTAGATAGACTATCATAAGTCGACATTACTTTGATTTTTTTATATCTTCTGAATCCCTAGATAAAAAAAATGTTTTTTTCCTGGTGAGCCAATAAATTGCGTTCCGACTTCTTCTGATCAGATAAGCGCTAAATCGCTATTTGTTCACTGTCAAACAACTAGTTTCGGAAGCTGTCACACTATTCCAGAAGTTCTGATGGCCGTTCTTTCGTTGGAGAAAGCAGACAGTTAAAACAGTAGAGAGCCATAAAAAAGTCAATTCTGGTGGGCGACTAAAATGTTGCGACTGGTTGCATCTTTATGTTAGTAAATTCAGTCGGATTAACGTTTCGAGCTCATCGCTTCTGGTGCGAAATTGTTTGAACGGAGGGGCCATTTGACGCGACTGGTCCTTTTGCACAGAGTAGCTAACAAGTCACTGTCTTTGACATTCCGTGAGATTTGTGTGAATTATTCAATATGCTGTCAAAAATACTTCAATGCGAAGGCTAGACCAATAATACGTTTCGCATTGAAATAAATTTGTATTTACACATTATTGATCCCGAGGGTATATTAATTCTACATTTGTTAACTCTACATGGAAGAACAAGCACAAATACGCGTCGTTTACAATTCTTCAGTATATTCAGCTGATTTACATTAAGAGAAACCATATCAGAGTTACAAATTTTCAAATTTATGGAATGAAAATTCATCATATTCAGTCGCATTCTTTTTCAATGGCGTTATCGCAAACGTCAAACGAACCAGCTGCCCATTCATTAACAGGTTTTCATTCGTCTCCGATTATTGCCCGAGGCGAACGTGCAACAACGAATCAAACGCATCAAAGTAGGCCCTGGCGCAATGTAAACGATAATTATAATTTTATATGCTTTGTCAACATTTGAAAACATTTTCATAGATTAGTGAAATGAATGTTATTGTACGATTTTCAATTGAATGAATAACATGGAATTTTGAATGAATATTTTTTCTATTCATCACGAGTCGCATTAGGTTCATTTGCAACCGTCAAAGAAGAACTGGATATTTTTAACTCTACACAATATAGTATTTTACATTAAACCCTACTCACACACAGAATATGTTGCGATGATTGTTCACGTCAAATATAACATTTTTATAAAAATGCGAAACGCATTGATACTTTTATTCCGCCCATGTTATAAGGATAGGCAATGTTCATCTGTGGCTGTAAATGAGCTGTCAGAAATCTTAATAGAAACGTTTCACTACATACCGAACAACACGCCAGCGATAATTTTTTTCGATTTTTGTCATCGCACGACCGAAAATCATCAAGGCACTAAACAATTATAGGATTCGCGACTGACATAGTCAGAGAGGCACACTACATTTCGACTAAAACGAATAACAGCGCAAAACCACGGACAGGAAAAAAAAACAAACTGAATCGCACAAGGGCTGGATGTTATTGATTCGAATCAAAACTCGTCGAATGTAAACAAAGTTCTTTCTGGAGCGTCAAACTGGCGCCCAGGTGGCAAAATCGCTAGAGTTCAACGGAGAGCTGGAGCGTTGCCAGAAAAAAATTTATTTTCCAAATTATGTTTTAGGGAACTTCCGACAACCATGCGATACCGTTCAGAAAAATCTGTTTAAGTTTTACCAGTACGATGCGGCTTAGCAGTATAACCACAGAGAACAGACATCCATGATCGAACAAAAATATTTAAAAACGTGTGTAAACATTTGAATTAATATACGATGAACACTAGCGCCTCCACACCAACCTATCCCAACTATCCGTCAAATCCATTCCGGACCCGGTTAGAAATCCTGAATGGATTCAGTATGGAATCTTGCTCAAAGAAAACAACCGATTCCGATGCATTTGAGCTGGAGTTCATGCTGGAAGTCCGAAACGGTTCCGGACTAGTTTGACTGGGTAGAGGAATAAACGCTGTCAATTCTGTCGAACTCAGCCACAAAAAACATGACGACAGTAGCGCACCTGGTTTGGATATCCCAACTACCTTCGAAACCGTTAGAGATTTTACACAAGTTGAATGCTGAAGATGGACGTCTGTTCTCTGTGGTATAACCGAGGCCTAGGATCCATCAGAGGCATATCTTGGCTGGATGTTGCTGGCTCGAATCAAAACTCGTCGAATGCTGGGACGGGACTCGCGGATAGATGTTTTCCATTTTTTATTGTTCCTTCCCCATACTACTCACATACGCTCTCGTTCTGGTTCACGTATCGCTCACACGCCATCTTATTATGGCTCACACTGGTTCAAAATGACGTTCGAGAGCTGGATCAAATTGACACTTGGTTTTTCTCTTCTTCTAGTTTGTTATTTTCGTCGGCCTATTTCCTCTACGAGGCCAAACACCCAAAATAAAACTGGCAACGCTAGCAAAATGAATGGCTGATGGCGTCCAAAAGGGGCTAACCCACATTTTGTATTTTTGCCTTTCTCAATAGAAAGGTATTGCAATTGCTCTGAAAACCGACTTTTTAACGGAGGCCCGGAGGGCCGAGTGACATATACCATTCGATTCAGTTCGTCGAGTTCGGCAAATGTCTGTGTGTGTATGTATGTGTGTATGTATGTATGTGTGTGTGTATGTGACCAAAAATGTCACTCATTTTTCTCAGAGATGGCTGAACCGATTTTGACAAACTTAGTCTGAAATGAAGGGTGCAACGTTCCCATAGGCTGCTATTGAATTTCTAATGGATCCGACTTCCGGTTCCGGAATTACAGGGTGATAAGTACGAACACGCAGAAAATGTCGATTTTAATAAATTCTGCAATGAATGTATAAAGGTGAAAATTTTTCCAAAATATGACCACAACTGCTTCGATTTGTAGTATTAGGTCACTAACATCCATTCAAAGTCTATTTGGCCACATTGGCCACCATCCTCGGTTCCGGAAGCCCCGGCGGAAGTATCTAAATTCAGAATAACAGTCACATCGGTTTCTCGGAGATGGCTAGACCGATTCGACTAAACTTGGCCTCAAATGAAAGGTATTGCGTCCCCGTAAATGGCTATTTAATTTCATCCCGATCCGACTTCCGGTTCCGGAGTTACAGGTTGTGGCGTGCGATCACATAGCAAATTGTGATTCAAACCGATACTCCGATGAAAGCAAAAAAGGTAAAAATTTCGCTAAAATGTCTCTCAAACAACTTAAATTTGCTGTTCTAGGTCACCGACGGCCAACCAAACTTTCGTTGACTACATTAACCACCATAGACGGTTCCGGAAGTGCCCGGGAAAAGCGGCCATCTTTCAAAATTTACGAACTCACATCAGTTTCCCGGAAATGGTTGGGCCAATTTTCACAAACTTAGTCCCAAATGATAGCTATAATATCCCCATAGATGTCTATAAAATTTCGTACGGATCGCTTATATGGTTCCGGAAATATAGACTAAACCGTCCGGTCACATATGAAATTCCCATATAAGTCGGAACTCAATTTTTTTTTCAAAGGGGGGACCCCATGAAATTTCAGAAATCGAATTCGTATTTTTGATGCCAAACATCTTTAAAATGCATGAAACGTCGAGATTTTATGTTATCTCGAAAAAAAATTTTTTTATAAAAGTCGACTTTTTGGGACTTTGCCGATTTCGAACCTTTTTTCAGTTCAATATTACCGTGGCTGTTTTTTTTTCAAAATTTTAGAACTCGAACTCTTTTAATGAATATAAACAACGCACACATTCTCGTGATTCATAATTGAGAAAGGCACAATTGCACCGCTAGGTGGATTAAAATAGGTTTTTACTTACGCATTTCCAAATTAACATTGTTTTTATTTTGTAAAATTCACAATTTTATTAGTAGTTCATTGACCCAAGTTGTCTAGAAAAAATAAAATCATTACGATTCACAAGCATTTTCGTAGTTCAAGGGGGTAACCCCGGGGGTACCTGCAGCCTCAAAACGGGATAACCCACAATTCACATGACCTTTCATTATCTTTTGTTTAAAAGTGATGGTGTCTTTGGCAAAGGCATCTAGCGGTCTATCTCGAAACATACAGGACCTACAAAGTTTGCATCTTCCGAAGATATATTGAAAATGATAGGACTTTCTCGAAGACACCATACGTCTATTTAGCTTTATCAAAAATTTGGAAACAGTGCCACTCTAGCGACAGAATTCCATTGTCCTCCATCGTTAACTTTGACTGCTAATAGCAAAAAATCTAAAAATTATTTTCGAATTTCTCAGTCCGCGTACATAGAACTATTAAAAAATGCAAAAATGTCAATTTTGGAAAAAATGTGGGTTGGTCCCTTTTGGACGTCAGCCATTCAAATGTAAACACACATTTCGACGAGTTTTGAATCGAGCTAATAATTGAATACTTTACTTTAAATTTTTATAGGTCCATGTAAACAATACTAGTGAACTGTCAAGAAAAGTGGGATTAATTTTGTCAGTAAAATTCCTAATATGGGCCCCTCAAAAATTTCACGCTTGCTTCATACAATAGGAGTTATGTATATGTAAGGTTGACACTATTTTGAGTTACATTATAATGTGTGTGTGTGTGTGTAACTACATCTATAAACTAATAATTCATTTATTTGGGTTTTGACGCAAGGGGCAATACCTCATTTAAGACTTTTGATGGTATCCAACGGAGGAAAACCGATCGACATGGTAAGTGAAGCGAAAGCAATTGTGTGAAAAAAATTCCTCCCAGAGGCAGGATTCGAACCCGCAACCTTTGAGACTCCGGCCCAATGCAATTGCGGGCAGGGTACGATCACTATCGCCAGTGCGATGATCATATGTTCTTTCTGGGACGTCAGCATATCCCAGGGTTAGTGCATCGGGCCGGAGTTTCAAAGATTGCGGGCTCCAATCCTGCCTCTGGGGGTATTTTTTACCATTATTGCTTTCGATTCACGCTCCATGTCGATCGGTTTTTTTCGTAGGTTACCTCCAAAAAAGTCTCAAAACATCTATACTTAAAAAATCTGGAAGAATGAGAACTTTGTCTTTTTGTCTGGAAGTTGCAAAACTATTGGACGCTTGATGCACTGATTTTGCATAGTTTGTGTGCGATGTGTTGATCAGATGTAAAAGTAGCTGGTGAAATTCCCATGTCATACAATATGTAGCTGTTTTTGTTTCATTTGCACGCACGTTTGATATTTCGGGTTCTGTGAACACTAGATAGTTCCAAAGCACGGGCAGGCTTGACTGGGTCTTCGGCTACTGATATGCGACTCGTCCGAGAGTTAATTCGTGAGTTTGGCAACGTCAATTTGATAAAATCAGGCATTTATACACAGTGATCAGGATTAGGATTATTAGGGCATGTTCAGGAGCGTTTTATTTTGTATAGGAGTTTCAAAGTAGAACTGGAACTGAAACATTCACATCCCCAGCAGAGCGTTTTGTTTTATAATTTCGAACAGTTTTGTTTCAGAATTTAAAACTGTTATACGACTCCGTTCTCTCTGTTGCTGATTTTGAAACACGTTTAGAACTGTGTTTTAAATACATGCAAAGTTTTCAGCACAGACACTTAGACCCGATAGACTGGGGAAAAATAAATTTGAATGCCGTAACGCTGAAGGAATGGTGAGACATGTATTTTAAACTGAATAGAACATCCGTTAAAACTGCTGCTGGGTACAGAAAGTTCCAGTTTTAAAATTATCAGTTTTATATTATAGAACTGTCAAAATTATAAATCTAAAACTAAAACACTCCTGAACATGCTCTTAGGAAGCGACTGCCTCTACCGGACTGACTTCAGTATTTAGTCTGTTCAGCTCTAGGTGTAGATCACTCTAGAAGTGTAAATTTGCAACAAAATAAAAAAAAAATTGCGAAAATTTGTTTAACAAACGTCCTATACTGATCCACATTATTCGACATTTTGTTGCATGTGGGATTAGTTTTTTGGAAGGTTTTGACGTCTTACACGCAACGCAAAATACTTGATGAATTTCTATTTTGATGAAAAGAATTGCATTTAATATCGTTGATTTTTGAAAATGCATCGCAAGTGATCTGCCCCTAGACTAGTAGCTGGAGCCAATTGAAAAAAAAAATCTCCCTATCGGAGAATTTTTCTTTAGCTTGGCAATCAAAGTAGCACTTATCAGCGCTGTCAAACCAATCAGAAGAATAAAAATTTGAAAATATTTTCGTTTAACTAGCACTTTTTCGGTGGATGGAAAACATCTGACCGAAGCTCGTTCGTGATTGGTTCTCGCTAAGTTAAACAACTCGCTAGGATACGGGTACAAGTTTCAAAGTGTTCTCCAAAACTGAAAATACTCGACTGAGATGCTTTCCACGTTTAAAACATCTGGCTCCAATGCTTGTTGGTGTTTCAAATGACGGTAAGATGACGGTACGCAACGAATTATTTTTCTTCGGTAAATGCATGTTACGTCACGTTCTAGCTTACTCGCCCTCATCCTACATCACAAACCGTAATCCGTTATGTATGTCATTATTCCCTCCCCCTCTAAAAGCGTTACGTAATTCATGAATGACCTTTTAGATATGCTCAGTTCGGTTGGAATGGCACGGGATATTTCAAGCAATTTTCATACTATAATTCAGACTAAAGAATTTCAACCCAAATGCCAGATGAATTTCCGCAAACCTCGGTTGCTCCTGTATGCAGGCAAATCCCACCCGATTTGATGGAATCTAATCAAGTTCTACATAAACACCTGCAGGAAAGGCTAGTGTACAGCCGGAATTTATATCGATTACAGTCGGAATCTTCGGTATCAAAATCTTTTGACCTAGTTTTGAATAAGAACATACCTACTGGTGTTAACGTCAACAAGTCCGTACTGAATATGAAAGTGCTCGCCAGAGCTCAATATCAGCATGGGTTTGAGCTTCGTCTCGAGCCGGAATCTATTCTCGCCCTCCAGTTAGGTATGTATGCCAAATACCGACGAATCTATTACCATACTGTACGTCTTCGGCGATGGATCACATTACGTATATATACACAGAACATTCTGATAGAGTCTCAACGATTGTACTGGATGCAGGGAAACCCTGCTTATTTCTGTGTGTCTGTGTGGGTAAATAAATATGCAAAACGAATCTCCGGCAGCAGACAGTTCATGATTGTCATATGAAACGAATAACTTCTCCTGGTTTCTGATGCCTCCTTCTGTGCCAAGTTAAGATTGATTGTGTTTCCCCTCCGGGCTGAAAGCTGTTGACAGCAGTATACGTTTCTCGCATTTGTGTCTTAAAATCGCAGCAGGCACTGGGGAGTATGTTATGTTTCAAGCATTTATGAGGACAAATGCAAACAATTTTGAGACGAGGCCTACCTGATGATGACCAGAAAAATTCAGAATAAGAGAGCTGTGTAGGGAAAAACAGCTTTTTTTGGCAACGCATATGGCAACACTTCCAATGTTGCCAGGATAGTAGAGAAATGCATACTCCATTTTCATTCCTTCGGATTAGATAAACTCTAGAAAGAAAAGAAAAACAGCATTTATGGAAACGTTTGTCTCGGCATTATATTGCAAAACGTCCAATGTTATAAGAATAGACAGTGTTCGATTGGACTCGTTTTTTGACAGCTAAAGCCGAATCCAATCGATCCAAAATGGAGTTTCCGCAGTTCTTTTTCTCGAGTTTTTCTAGTTGAAATATTCGTCAAGTATGGCCGCCAGTGCCAATCTAGTGCCTAAAAAGAAATCAATTTAACATTGTTCTGCAGTTTCAAGGGTTGGAAATATATTGTTTCATTCCGAAAGCTGAACTGCAACTACTAAGAGATTCTCTATTCTCCATTTAAGGCCCCAATTCAATTGGACCCTTATTGTTTTTCACGACACTATACATAATACAAGATACAAGTTGTAGACTACCGTACGCCTCCACCAAAACACAAACATTCGAGATCAACATTACACAGCGAAAGTTTTGCGATAGAAGTGCAAAGAAGAAACACTAAAAAAATGTGACCTTTCCTTATTTGAGTGAATCCAAGTGTGCCACTTTCGCATCTGTTTTATCACAACACAGACACACTCGTTGGTGGCATAAAAAGTTTACCCATCTACCGTATCACAGTCTACTTAGTTATGCACCTCTCGGATAAAAATGTAGACAGTTTGATATCTATTTACGGATAATGTTTATAAATTAGATTTTGCTGGGTCGATGTAAAACACCTTTTGGCGCCCACTTGAGTGGGTGGTGCGTTCGAGCACTTTGGGATTTATTCTTTTACTTTTCTGTTTTTGAGAACGATTTGAATTTTCTGACCGAGGTAAGCTAAACCTCTCTAAATAAAATTGTTCTAACAACAAATTTAAAAAGGATGTATGTTGAAAAGTTTTTTTTCATATACTGAATATCCGGAAAATCCTGCTACGTGGATAGCCGAGTCGCTTCACTGAGCGCCGCTTCTTCTTGGAAACAAACTCCAAGCAGCCCGACCATAATGGCAGACAGGAATCTCATTAAGGCCGCGGTGCTGTTGCAATTGGTCCTGATGTGGAAGGAGAGGAGTCGCCATGTCGTCGTCGTCGTCGTCAGCGACGACGACGGTCGCGATCTTGTTGCTGTTTACTTTGTCAAACGGATTGGTTGTGTACGACCCTGCCAGTCTGGTAGTGTCCTAACCCAACCATCCAAGCAACCAGTGAGTAGATGTGATGAATATTATTATGTATTATTGTTATGGTTTCATTTGAAGGCAAAGCCAGCCGAGCGAAATGCAACTGTTTGGTTTTACTGCCGACGATAAGGACAGTGCCGGCCGCGGAGGCGAAGCTTAATAACCGTGTTTATTTGCTTATTTTTAGCTTTCATTTTACATGGAAAGCATCCGATTGGTTGGAGGCACTTCGGAGCGTTGAATGAACTCGACATATGAACGACCTCACGAAATTATGATATTCGTGTTGCTAGAATATAATCAATTCATACGTTGCGAAATTAATCTTTTCCGATTCGAGCTTCATAAGACAAACATAGTTGCAAAGGATAGTTTTGTTTACAACTAATTTTTGTACATGTTTTGCAATAGAAATCACACGGTTAGGAGTCTACAATCGTTAAATACCCATTTTTACCGGGAAGAATCTTATCCAGTCTGCTGCAAGCTTCGGTGACGAAAGAGTCGACATGTGTCCCTTCCGCATGTTGTTATTTTGCTCTGCAATTAGGTTCTTTACCGACGCGGTTAACCTCAATTCTGACTAGTGTCGTGTACCCAATAATGAGTACAATTTAGTACAACACTAAGTTATACCCAAAATAGTGTTACGTTATTTTAGCGTACCTTTGCAGAAACATAAACGGGAAGTGAAACTGGAAGCACTGGCGAATCGCCTGGACGTGTTGTCGTTAACGTTCAATATGTTTCAAAGTTTTTCAGTGATATACAATATATTCAACAGGAAAATGAAGTCAATCGTTTAGTAGGTAGTTTTTCCTGTCAAGTTACGTGTTTTGGTAGGTTGAAATATAGCGAGAAAAGTGTGATTTAGCATAGAAATTTGTCGTCACAACTTTACCATTGATGTATGTGAAGCAAGACACGAAAAAATACGCCCGTTCGTTCCGCTTAGCGCCTGCAGCGCCGCCTGGATGTGAGTAGCTGACGCAACAATTTCACGGATGGAGGAGAATTCTTCACAGAAATCTCATGAATTTATTTATTCAGAGCTGGTGAGATCGTTTCATGTCATTTTTCAATGCTTGTTTACCTTCATAAATATTTTTCTTTTTGTAAATACGTGCCAGAATCGAAAATATTTTTCTTTCTGGAAGTGCGAATATATTGCATATATCCAGTTGATACGTGGATGCATTCGCGCGGGGCTTATTGTATATGAAGGCGGCCTCTGAATGTACGTGTAGGAACAGGCATTCTTGAAATAGGTCGTTGGATGCACAATAGAGCTATCGCCTTTCATCTCCAGGGCTAAACATGTGTACATCTATGGATAATACAAAATTTATTATTAAATAGATGCAGACAAGTTTCTTCCATAAAAGCACTGCTGGGCAGTGGGAGATGGATTGTATAAACACTCACACACGTTCTTAATTTTACCGCAGGCATATCGAAATGATGTTTGGCAGTGTTGCTATATTTATAGGAAAAGATTGTCAAAATAAGGTTATATTTAAAAAGTTAGACTAAAACATCCAGGTTTATTACAGATATTATCTAAACGAACACTAAATACAAATAACAGCAACTGAAAATGATGTTTTACGGTCACGGTCACCATTTCTGTTTCACGGTCACCATTTTGTGCCGCGACTTCTTTCCGGATTCGCATTGACTACAATTTCCTCTACATTGAAAACTGTTTTCTGGCAAGCAATTTTTATAGTAAAAAAATAAAGAAATTAAATTGGTTCCCTTTGTATATGCATTAAACGGAACGAAACGTTATTTAGTCTTTCCTTTCCTCCAACCAGTTCCACATCTCTTCTCCAGTACTCACAAAAACCCCTCTGGCACGTTTCTTTTTTTTTGCGAAAATTATGGTTTACAAGATTGTGATTTTCAACGTGCATTCCGGATTGCGGCGGCGGCGGTGGCGGCTACGATGACGACGACGAGACCCGGCAGGCTCACTCCAATAGGAAATAAAGATATGGTCTCAGACCGTACCCACAGTTGGGTAGGATTACGAGGAAAAAGCCATCCGAGTAACCACCGCACATCTCCGGAATTCTGCATTCAACCGTGTGCTCTCTTCCGTGCCATAAAACGGCGGTAGTCCTCCGGCAGCAACAGCAACGAAGAAAATTACATTGTTAAACCATGAATTGTGGTTGGCTTGAATGGGTGAACGGGTATTGTATGCTTTCTCTCTCTCTCTCTCTCTCTCTCTCCCTCTCCATAGTATCAGTCAAGTTGTATTAATGCAGACTGGTGGTAGTTTATCCATTTCCAGCTGATCGCTTGCTTTGCTCGGTTATTTCTGCTTTGTGAGAGTTTACCCTTTTGCCCGGATTTTCCATGGCGGATTGCGACTCCTGTGTTGATGCCGCTTGGAGAAACGAAAATACATTTTGTTCGCTTGTGATTTCGCAGAAATTTTTCCTGATCCGTTTATACTAAAAGCGGCAGAGACTGCCCCCGGGCTTGCTTGTTGTGGCAGAGAGGATCGGACAAATTTTATGAGAAATTATTATGTTGGTACATTAATACAGCTTTCATGTTCAGATAGACAACATTTTCCGACGTTCAAGTTTCAGGAATCTCGCGAGCATTCGAATTTTGGTCAAAATTGAAGCACCTACAAATATTGTTTATACTCAACTTATCTGGACTAATAACAACGTTCGTGTATAATGAATTAAATAAAATTTTGCTCAAAATAGCAAACTGAACAGTAACGAATTGTGTTGCATAAACATTACACTCTACTGAGCGTAACATACGAATTTGCGTATATTTACGCCCAGTGCTAAAAATTGCCCAGTTAAGTTCAGTCGGAAAATGTGTCGGTTAGAATCCCAGTGAAAAAGGGCAAGTTGCTGGCTAACAGGGGGCTATTTGCCAACTCGGATGCGCTAATTGCCCTTCAATTTGCCAGCAAATTGCTGGCAATCAGGGGGCTATTTCAAATGCAACATTTGAGCGATTTGCCGCCGTCATTTTTTGCCGCCCAACCCGCCCTTAAATCACCCACGGAACGCGCCATTTAATCGCCTTTAATTGCCTAATATGAAAATTAAAAATAATACTTATTTTCGGATTCATTATCTACTCACATATACTTACCAGTATACTAGGTAATCCCCACCAACTTATAGGAAGAATCAAAGGTGAAATTGGTATTGCACACCAAAACTTATCACAATCTGACGTTCATTAAGACTTAAGACTTAGGTCAGATATCTTGTTCCACTATACTTACACACGATTCCACAATTTTCTACATTCGTTGGCTAAATTAAGTGCACTAGACAAACAAAGTACAAGTGAGAACACACCAATTGTTCAAAAAACAATTTTAAGCTTAAGCCAAACATGAACCGCCATGTTAGAAAAACGCAAAGTCCATTTCAGCCGCCAGAAAATTTGTCTAAGTATTGAAATTGCCTTTAAATCGCATTCGCAAATTGCATTTGTTCCTAGGGGCAATTAGCACAGGCGAGTTGAGTCAAACGTCAAACTTTTTAAATCGCCTGACCATGTTCGTCCGCATTTTTTTTTGACAGGGATTGGTTGTCACTGAAGCCGGAATACTAACCAGAACCAACCAGGATTCCGGCTGAACTTTACTGGGTGGTAACTTGACAGTTTGACACTATTGGTCACTGCACAGTGACGTCATGCATTAAATGTGACAGGTGGTGGTCCTGTTGATTACATTTTGAATTTAGAGATTATTCGTATTCTCAAAATGAAGCATTTAAATATATTGGGAATCATATTTTTAGAAGTATAAATGTTCTCTAGAGCGCCTTACAATTAAATTGTACTATTCCCTACTGTGCGGAAATGTATATGAAAGATCTAATAAGTGAACTAATTATTTGTTTTTCAATTACTTCTAGTGTTCTCTGAATCGGAAAGTAGTTTTGCGGTTAAATTTCTTGGTAATTAATTATTAGCACTAAGCTTATTTCAATGGAATTCAAATTTGTTAAGTACAAACTGTAAACAAAAGGACCAGCACCTGTCAAATTTGTGAGGTTAAGGCATTTCATACAATGGTCAATTGTACAAAGTCGAAATAGTTTCAATTCTTAAGGTGAAGATATGTGGAAGCCAGGAACGCACGCTTGTTGCTAGGCACCGACTCGCTTGTTTACATTGAGAAAAAGTGGAATTCGAAGTGAAAATTCAAACGCACAAATGAGAGTTTTCGGACATTTTCCTTCGGTCATCTGCACAGTGGCAGAAAATTTGAAGTTTTGTTTGTAAACGATTAAAGTTTCGCGGGTGTTTCGTGCAGTGGTGTGTGATCAAAGTGCATTAGAAAAAGTGCAATAAATAAGGGAAGAAGTAAAATAATAGTGCTTCGAAAAGAAACCCCAATTGAAGAGGGGTGATATTTTCGCACAAAATAAGAACTACAGATAGCATTCCCTCAAAAACTCGGGTTTATTGTATAAGAAAATGTTCTAGCTTCCTCAAGTAGCAGTTTCGTGGCACACCGGCAAGGTTAGTGTGTTGAAAAACGTATTTTTATATTTGCTCATGTCAGATAGATGGTTAGACAGGGAAGAGGGGTGTGTTATAGCTCGCTTGTATAATGTCCTTAAAAAAGTACTTTTATTAAAAAAATTTCTACCATAAATACCCCTAACCAATTAAAACAATAACTAACATTTGATTGGATCTCTAATCCACTTCATCTTACGTTTATGAATGAATTATTCCTTTTCAGCGGAAGCTCTTGACAACAGCAAACCTCACATGGAAATCGATAGCGTGAAATTGCAAGCTTTCATCTATTCCATTTTCGCCATCTCTTTTATCCATTTTCCCAGATCAACACCGGTGGGGCTTAGCTCGAATCGCGGTCTCAGCATGGCGCGCCTCTTCGACATCAATTTATCGCGCGGTAGCTTGTAATCCCACCCACCATCCGTCCGTTTGTTCGTTCGATTCTTGCGTCCATTCATGCATCCGGTTTCGTTCTGCCGACGACTTCCTGCACAAGTCCCACACGATGAGGACTCTATTGGTCTAATACCGATAGATGTGGTTGTCTTTTCTTTTTTTGTGGCCAGCTGTCATCGCCTGCTTGTTTTATCGTCTGTACAAAAAACAGTGCAACAAGGTTAGATCGAAGACCTTCGATTTGGAACTAGTTCGGGTCTGGGAATTTTTATAATTGAATTGCTAGATTTGTACTTTAGGAACGGCTTTCGGTTATTTTCGAAAAGTTTTCAAAATGAAAATGCTTCATAGAATATTTTAAAGATATAAGAGCATATTAAACTATATTGAAACTATATTCCAGAATTGTTGATCAATGTTTTTAAAAACTCAGGCCGAATGAGTAGCCGTCGTTAAGCTAGAAGGTACAATTTCCAAGAAAATGGCAATGCCAAATCGTCAGCTTTCCTCCAATCAATAAAAATCCTATGCAATTGTACATGAAATATATGTCTGAGCACTCAGAACAAAGATTTTGAACATTGAATAGGCTGGGCTCGGAACGTTTGGTTCTCAGTTTGTTTGTTTGAATTGACTTACGTGTTGTACTAACGCAATGTCTCTCGCTCCATTTTCACTTTTAGTAACTGTAGCCATTGCAGGTCTAATATGAGTGAGTCGAAATTGTGTTTCTCGTAGTAGCGACGTTTTATTTTCTGTGACTCATTCATTGGACCACGTAGCTGGAGGTAACGATACTATATTGTTTGTGTAGTGAATAAGCAACAAAGTGGAAAGTAAGATTGATTCCCGTACTTTGCTGATAACTTTTATTTTTGTATTGTACACAATGGGAAGGTAGACTAACTTTCACAGTTATTTGCTGTCTCTGGTCTGGATAATCTTCCAGGAAGCAGGATTGCCACACAGTACTGCCACAAATAGTGATTTGTGGTACATGAGTAAGACATGTCAGTATTAATAACAGTATACAATATGAATGAGTGATTGCGCCTCGAAATTTCAATGAATATTACGAAAAAGCTACCCCCTACTCTTCTGTTGTCATAAATCACAACAAAATACAAAACTCTCTCCTCCCTCATATAATGTTACATCATTTATGGAAGGACGATTAGACTAATATTGTTCTTGCATAGTGCAGAGAGGCTGGATGTTGTTGGCTCGAATCAAAACTTGTCGAAAGTAAACAAAGTTCATTTCATATCGTCAACCTGGCGCCCAGGTGGTGAAATCGTTAGAATTCAACGGGGTGCCGCGTTGCCAGAAAATTTTAATTTTCAGATTACTAAACTTCCCAGTTTAACTCAGCCGGAATGCTGGCTGATTCTAATTCGTATTCTGGCTCCGGTGACACAACCGATTCTAGTTAGAATGTTTAAGGGGTACCATTTCGATGCGGCTTAGCCACATAACCGAGGCCTAGGAACCGAAGCGGCGCAAAGCTTCTGAGGATCCGCCGGGGGAGGTGGCCACCTTCCCGCCGTCGGAAGCAAGCGAACCTGTGATCCACTCGTTTGCCATAGAGGCTATCCCTAGTTTAAGCACAGCACGCGCAAAAGCAATGTGGCGTAGCCACATTGGGTGGTGGACACAAAATAAAATTGGCAACGCTAGCAAAATGTAAACACAAATGAACACTTCGGATGAACCTATCGTCAATTGACATTTCGACGAGTTTTGATTCGAGCCAATAATATGGGTCCCTCTCCGCGTCCGAAGGTAGGTCATCGGCGTCACTTGCGGCCAGCAACCGTCACATCCTACGTCATCTCCAAGGAGCTTTGATTAACGGGTGTTCAATAAAAATGAGAATTTTTTCAGTCATGTAGTTAAAAAAGAAAAAAAATCAACGAGTTCAGTATTTTTCTTAAAAACATAATGTTTATTCTTCAAAAAAACGTCAATGAATATTGGAGAAGGGGTCCTGGTTAGCCGTACGACACAACTTAGTCGCGATGCTTTCACAACAGCGCTGTACGGCACTGACATCCATCTTCCGGATAAAATTCCGGATCCTGGTGGTCAACTGCTTCGTATCCTTGGTCCACCAATTATTTTTGTACACTAGGACACTGACGGAACCGAAAAATAATAAAAGGAACAGGTAGCTTCTAGGGAGATGGACGGGTTTCGAAAGCCAACCCACCCCACAGGAACATACCATACGGGAACTGGTTTTGAAGAAACCAGCGGAAACTGAAGGAGGGATTGCGCTGTACCTGCAAATGAGAGAAAGAGAAAGGATTGCTCGGGCTGTTTGTTGCGTGAGAAAGAAGCTGGAGATTTTATGGATATCTGGAGAAGGTTTGGAATGGGACGAAAAATGGATAAGCAAGTATCAGTCACTCGCGTAAGTAGGAGATGAGGAAGGAAATAGAAAAGCTGGTATATTTTTCTACAGATAATTAGAATATTTATATATATACAAAAATCAAATAAATACACTAAATACGCGTCGATTTCTTACCTCATGTAAGGAATCGAAAGTCTTATTGTAATGTTATAATCCATTTGATACAAACATTACAGTAAGGCGGGGCTGGTTGATGGAACGATGACCTCGGAACATGTCTGGCGCTGTACACGAAATGGGTCATCGGAAAGTCAATTGAGCTAACACCTACCTAAATCCTTGAACAAAGTTATTTGTATAGATATGTTAAAATACATGCAAACATCTTTTTTCTCTAAATCACTACCAGCTAGTGGAAGTTAGGATGGTTAACACACACACACTAGGACACTGACGGAACCGAAAAATCCTCAATGAGACGGCACTGGGGCAGATTGGTAGAGTTCTTTTCTTTCGGCACATACGGTATTTTTTTCTGCTCAAGATACTCCAGCGTCTTCTTGGCGTAATGGGAAGACGACTTGTACGGCCAGAAGACGTATTTCCCATCCGCATGATGCTCCTTTGAAAACGGCAGAAGAATTTTCTCTCCAGGAACACTTATTGATTGATGGCCAGACCGCTATGCTTGAACCATGGCTTTGAAATTCCTCTGTCCGATATGGCGACGTGTAGGATTTTTTTTCAAATTTATGCTTAAACTCATATTTTACTCCGGGGCGGGGTAGCCAACTTGTCGCTGCAATAGTAGCTGTCATTTCCAGGAATGTGGGTCTTTGAGAGCGGAAAGTAACTTTCGTTGTTCAGCACGAACGACGTCAAGCGGTAGTTCTTCGTCATCCACCGGCACTGCGATTTCGCGATCGCTTTCTGATCGTCCGTGTACTCGGAGGACCGAGTCCTCTTTTGACAGATGATGTCCTCCATCTTTAGGGTTCGGTGAATCAAGGTATGGGAGCAGTGATATTTTCGGCTGGCGTCACGCAAACTCGTTCCGTCCTTGTTGTCGAACAGCTTTTTCAACGCTTCCTTCTTCCTCTTCGTTATCTTTACCGGACGACCGATACCGGCCTTCCGCTCCACGCTCAGGAATTCCAGGATCCGGTAAACTGTACTCACAGACTCGTTTTCGTCTCGAAAGTGGTCTACCGTAAACTTTTTTCTCCGATGACCATGCGTTTCGTAAAACCGTACGTCACGCTCGCGGAGTGCTTGCTGTTTCGACGCCATCTTCGATTGAACTGACAGCACCCGAGCGAAAAGAAATATGCTACCCATTTATAGGGAGTCCGGAGAGCAATTCTCTTGGAAAATTTACGCTCTTTACTTTAATTCCAGAAAGGTTTTGAAATCATTCTCATTTTTATTGAACACCCGTTAATAATAAAAGAATAGTTAATATTCTTTTCAAAATTTTCTAGAAAATTATACTTTTTCGTGCAACGCTGTTTACATTCGATGAATTTTGAGATGAGTCAAAGGCATCCAGCCTAACAACAAGTGTGGAGTGTTTTATCTGTTTCCCCATGAAGAGCTTTTCCTTTTCTCGGCGAACTTTTCTTCCCTCCGCTACCATATGATAAATGGCACTTTGTTTCTTTAAATCACATCCATCGATCGGAGATGAACTCAGCAAAACGGCTGAATTATTCATATTGTGAAAAATAACTCTAACGTGAATGATAAATGATTGCTCACAAGCAACGTTCCACTAGTATGTCTTTATCTGCAGAATGTCGAAGCATTCAGTGGAGATGTGCTTCGTTTGTTTCGTTGATGCTTAGCACGTATCGAATATTGTTTCGCTAATGGGTACCAAAAAGGCAAAACAAAATTCTTTTTTCATTTCATACACCGATAAAGCTCAACTTTATAAATGCATTAATAAATAATGTAAATGTAAATAGGACTTTTATTGGCTACGATCGGCTTTATGCGACAAAGGTTTCGGCCACTGACAGTTGATCTAGTAACCACGTCAAGGAGTCAAGGTGATTGATTAGAAGGTTAATTAAATTGCACAAATTTTTTTTTATTATTTTACGTGCAAAAAAATTGAAATTATGGCAAAAGTGCATATTGTCCTTGAGTAGGCTTCGGTGCACATGTTTCTTGCTTTACAATACGAAGTGGCTGCACTGGCGAATCGTCCGGACGTGTTGTCGTTAACGTCCAATATTTTTCACAGTTTTTCAGTGATATTCAATATAATCAACAGGAAAATGAAGTCAATCGTTTAGTAGGTAGTTTTTCCTATTCAGTTACGTGTTAGTTGGTTGAAATATCGCGAGAAAAGTGTGATTTTGCACAGATATTTGTCGTAACAACTTTGCCATTGATTTATGTGAAGCAAGACGCGAAAAAATACGCCCGTTCGTTCCGCTTAGCGCCTGCAGCGCCGCCTGGACCTTAGTAGCTGATGCAACAATTTCACGGATGGAGGAGAATTCTTCACAGAAATCTCATGAATTTATTTATTCAGAGCTGGTGAGATCGTTTCATGTCATTTTTCAATGCTTGTCTACCTTCATAAATATTTTGCTTTTTGTAAATGCATGCTAGAATCAAAAATATTTTTCATTCTGGAAGGGCGAATATGTTGCAAATATCCAATTGATACGTGGATGTATTCGCGCGGAACTTAGGGTATATGAAGGCGGCCTCAGGGTGCACGTGTAGGAGGGAATTCTTGAAATGGGTCGTTGGATGTACAATAGAGCTATCGCCTTTCATTTCCAGGGCCGAACATGTACACATCTATCGATGAAAACAAATATATCATTACATAGATGCAGACAAGTTTCTTCCATATAAGCACTGCCGGACAGTGGGAAATGGATTGTATACACACACATGTTTCTTGATTTATAATAAATGCACAGAAAACACCTATGTAATTTCACTGTTAATAATTATGCAAACTTGTGCGACAGTCCAATTGGGTCATTAAGCCGATTGATGTTTTTGATTTTTTTCCGATGCAGTTGACGTTAAATATACGTAGTCCATCATTTTTTTTTTCACTTTTTGTAGGCAATACAACAAATAAAAATTATTTTAACTGTCAAAAATGCTAACCCACATGGCTGAAGTCAGTTTTAATGAAGACCGACAGTGTCAAACGAGGACGTGTTTACATTTTCGTAGGAAATCAATAGAAAATTATGCTCGAGTTTTAAGGCTTAAACTTATATATTGCTATCTTCAGGAAGATGAGTTCTATTGGTTTATGTAATAGAAGAATTTTAATGACTCATGCAGAGAAAAAGCAGATTACCTAGCGGCATTTTTGAATTGAAACTAAAACGGTTGCAATTTTTAATATCTACCACAAACTACTACCGTCTCCATTGAATTGACTCTGACAGGGAAGCGCTTAGTCCGCTGTAGGCACGCTTCCGTTTTCTCTTCCCTTCACTCCAGAAACAATAAAAAATGAACTCAAATACGCAACCTGCACCACCACCACCCTCCTTACAACAGTACAAGATGAACACGAAAAGGACGCAACAAATTGTCAAACTACTTTAGCTTCCCGCCGCACCCAATCAACAGTTGACACTTGCCGAAAAGTTGGCACAGCTGTAAACCGCTTTCCCTTTTTTTTTGTTTGCTTGATTTATGACCGCCCGAGCTCTCCTTCCTCGTTCGTGTCTGTATTTGCTCACATTCCACCAGCCCGCTCTAAATGTTCCCTTTTCATGGAGCGAGGATAACCGATTTTCTGCCTGGACGGTCGGCATAAATTTGGAAGATAAATCGTATGATTATACAATCGGAGCTCGAGACAAAGTTTGATCCCATCAGCGAATGTCGTTTAATGCTGGTGGCCTGCGAATGTTGCCATATGTTCCGGAGTTCCATTTATCAGTAGTTTCCATGGTACAAATTGGGGGAGCGTTAGCAGAGCTAGGCTACAATCTGTCATTAACAATGGATGACATTTAAAAACAAACTTTTGTGTTTGAGAGCGACAAAGTTTTCAGTAGGCTGTGATTTGGGATATTTTATCATTGTGATGTAATGTTCCTGTACATTTATTTGACTCGATAGCATTTCTAGATCCATTAGAGAAATTTGATCAATTGTAGCTCGCTCTGGAAAATGGGGGCGTTTTATGCGATTTTCATAGGCAAATTCGAATCAGTGCTTCTTTCTCCAATATTGATTTACAAATTGATAATCTGACGTACGAGTGATTGGAAAGTAAACGTTGGTTGAAATTTACCTTGAAATAAACTGAGTAATTAAATGAAAAGTAATTGATTGTTTTATTTCTTACAACAATAGAGTCTAGGGACAGGCTCCAAGAATGTATAACCAATTTGCATCAAATTAGAAAAAAAAGCATTTCATTTCCATTTTTGCATTAACTTCGCACTCGCTCGCAGAAAAAGTCTGCTCAACAAACGTCCTACTCTGATCCACTTTATTCGACATTTTGTTGAGTGTAGAACTAGTTTCCTGACATCTTACACACAACGCAAAATACATTTTTAATGATCTACTCTTAGGATACTTAAAAACTGTAAGCTCGTTCTAGTTTGAGTCTTCTTTGATAAAAGTTTTTGTTTTTAGCCACATGGGTTTTTGACAGTTAAACCAGCAAAATAATAGAGGTCAAGATGATTGAATTGAAGGTGTGGTTTTATTATTTCAATTTCATGAAATGAACTGTATTCATCATTTTAAGTACATTTAGAAAAATAGGTCAACTACGTATCCTTTACCAACCCAATTTGCCGTTCGAACCTGTTTTCATAGGGGCTAATCTCAAAAAAATCGGAAGAAAAATCTCCCTCGCTGTTTAACATACATTTTTCAACAGCTGACTAGATGACTAAACTGTAATGTTTCACAATGTCATAACAAACCTCAAAATAACTCCAACCGAAAGGAATTTCCACAGACCCATTAAGCAAGCCATGCTGACAATTCCATTTTTTTTTCGCCCGAAGCCACGCTGGAGGATTCATTTCGGTAAAATAATAAACCGGCTAGTCATTCTTTTCTACTCAGATGCCGTCGGACAAACCAATTTGCTTTTCGATAACACTCGCAGATGCGCTTGAAGCGTTCAGCTATTGTTCGCCTTTTTATTTACCATCCTGCTACGCAGAGTTTTTCATCACATATGTAAGCACTGGCCTACTATGGCACACGCACACGCTAAGGTGACCAGAAGTTCCAATCATAGATTACAGCAGTAATAAACGGCTACGAATTTAAATTTCGATCGTAGCAACTCTGAGAAATATATCTGGCAACTCTGCGAATATGCGAAAAAGTCAACCGAGAGGATAAGTACGACCTACAGGTACGATAATAGTCCCGAATCAGTAAAACATCTCCGGAATAGTGAGAAATAGCTCTTCTGAAAGAGGCAAAACGAGATTTGGGTGACTTCCAGTCACCCTAACACATACCCGACAGTGCGATGATGTGAGGCAGCAGCGGATTTGCAATTGCTCGCATCAGTTCGCCACTTCAGGCGGCGGTGAATTGCCGCCGCCGCCGAGAAAAAGGACGTGGAAGCTCTTCCGGTTGCAGCACAAGCGGAAAACATCAATAACACACGCTCCCGGCCGTGACTGGTTGAATGAACCAGTGGCCCGAATGGACGAGGTCAGTCGACATAAAGGCCACCACCGGCTATTTGATAGCGGGTTGAAGCGTTTCTGTAATCTAATTCTGTAATCATCTAGGCAATCAAAGTGGACCTCCGGTTTTTGTGTGCAGTTTCCACTTTTGATCAAGCTAAGACGGCTCTCTGGAAACTGGACAAATTTCTAAAATCTGCACCGCATAGCCAGGTAGTTGAAGTGTGGCGATCGGGCACGTGTTATTGGCTTGAATCAAAACTCGTCGAAATGTCAATTGACGAACGGTTAATGGCTGGATGTTGTTGGCTCGTATCAAAACTTGTCGAAAGTAAACAAAGTTCATTCCATAGCGTCAAACTTGCTCCCATGTGGTGAAATCGTTAGAGTTCAACGGGGTGCTGAAGTGTTGCCAGAATTTTTTTATATCCCGGATTAAATTTTAGATATCCTCTTGTTTTTTCGGCTTCATCAAAAAAACATGACAATCGCACAGAAAAAAATGTGCACACCTGTATCCGTCTTGGTTTGAAACCACTAGCGAAATCAAAATCGCACCATTAACTTCTTACAAATGATTTCCCCTCTCGAACCATTTTCATCCCGGAGAAAAAGCTCTCAACACGCTACTTTACACCAAGTTGGTTCTTTTTTGTCGTATCCCATAATAGCAAATGAAAAATGAGGAGCCGAGGATTACGCCGCGTACGAGGGACATCACAATAGAACTACAACAGAGATCAAGATTAATTAAGATAAAATGAGACGGAACAGAGTGAGGCAGCCGATTTGTTCTCGATCCTTGGCGGGTTTTGTCACCTTTTTCACATCCTTGTGCCCGTGAGTGACCGAGCTGAAACTGAGTGGCGTCCGTAACCATGGAGAACAGAGGGGATGGTCGATTAGGGGGCTAATTTGCTCAACGCATAAATTCGGGGGTTTTGATTAATGCATTGCATAATTATAGGAGCATAATTCTGAAGGGTTACACTCGCCATGGAGCTAATTAGTAGGTGATGTTTTGTCATGCTTTTTGGTTGGGTAAAGCAGCAAGTCGTAGCAGTTTATATTTATCGATTTTTTTTGTAAGGGAGACAAAAGACATTTCTCACTTAAAAAATAGTTTCATTTCAAGCAACAACTGAACTAAAGTAGTATTAGCATTTGATTGCGTGCGAATGGGTTCGACTAGTTTTGTGCACACATCCGTTCTAGAATAATATTCTGGTGACCACAACCTCTTCCTGCTGACTGCCGTCCATTGACGGCTGAGTCGTCCGCTCGTTCCGCTTGCTTCACGCATATTCATGGTTATGGTAATTTACACCTGTGGGGGTTTTTTTTTGGGGGGGGGGGGGCGTAGTAGGTTTAAAGGTTCTACCCGTTAGCTGTGTACTCTTCACTCATAATAATCCAGAACCGAAGGCAAACCGAGTGACCGAGTGCCTCTGGGTCGTATATAAATAATAATTAGTGCTAATCACGAATGAAATAATACCAACCGCAAGTAGCGAAGCGTATTCCGTATTATTGTAACGGGGTTGTTCGGGACAGGGACAGAGGGTCAGTGAGTGTAAGGGGGTTTTCCTTCAAATAGAAGGGGTTGAGAAATGTTTCTTTCTTTCCGATGTCTCCAAAGGGTGAAACAAGTATTGAGTAGGGATTTAGTACAACCTTGAACTCGAAACGAATATTTATATCTAAACTTAAGACTAAACCTCTGGTATAAAGAAGCGAGATCTCAATCTTTTGTTTGCCATTTATTTGTAAGTCTCATTTCAATAGAGCACGTGCCCTTTAAATTTATTTCGAGGCAAATTTCTTCCAATCCTTCTTGAACGGTCTCGTGCTCGATTGGAATGACACTGACAGATAAATGGCAAACAAAAGAGTGAGATCTCAAGTCTTTATCAAGAGTTTCAGCTTCGTTAGTCGAAACCATTATCAAACTGGACCAAAGATGGAAAGGTGACCACATTTTGCTAGAGATATCTGACGTTCAAAATACGCATACTACGATCTCGCAATGTTGCCCAACAATCTTCTAATCGCACACTTTTCAAACTTCCATACAAGAATCTTGTAAGTATTTTCGTTCGAATAGTACATAATATAAGTTATTTCGTTTAGTACAACGAAAAATATTGACGTTCAAAATTTCACCCGACTGTCACCGTTGATGTTTGAGGTTGACAGCTATATCAAAATTTTATATGTATTAAAACAATATATCCAACCGGAAAGCTTACGCCCACCGATGCTGGACAAAAGAAGAGTGATATGCTCGCACTGAAAGCCAGATTGAAGATGAAACGCCGGATTGAAATGTCTGCTATAGTTCCGACCATTTCCCAGCTATCGCAACACCATCGTCAACTCGAGAGACCCAACGGGCACCTCTCCTTCATTATTCATTCATTGCACGTAGTATGGCTACTGCATCTATACGATGTCAGCGAGCGAGCGAATGACGCCGATCCAATGAAGAAACTAATCACGGGCTTACGTTCTTTGCTCTGAACCCGGCGACAGTGCCGAAGGCCACCGTCCAGCTGCAAAAGCTGATTTAAATATTGTATCGTCTAATCAATCAAAGCATCGGTTTCAATACGTGAACGGCATGCAGTATAGATCAGATCCCAGTTCTCGTGAACACTTTTTCCTGTTCAAGTAATAGAGCAATCGGATGCTTTTATTGACGAGCGAGAAATTTTAATTTATACCGAGCAGTGATAGTCATTTGCAGCGAGATAAATTTTAAAAAAATTGGAACAATACGAAAAGTACCGGGGCTAATTTGATGCTTGATTCTGATGAGACGAAATCGAAACGCAAATTCCTCGGTTTATTAATGTTAGGGGTTCCTACACAAATCCAATTTAATCCTGTAGAGAAAAGTAGCACGCGGAACAAACATCGCCCCGTCACATATCTCCTCTCTCTGATCCACTGAATTTCCAATTTCTCATATCGATCTGGTCAGCATCTTCATGAACTTCGAAACGTCATACTCTCCGGCTCATCAAACATCTGCACCGAAAAAGGTCATCCGGAAAAGTTCTACCATTTATCTCATTGACTCGAGCACACCTATCCGTCAATCCGAAAGTAATTGGATTAACACCGCAGGGCACTAGTTTCTCCTGAGGCTGCCATTTGTCACCGGCAGCCAGCGAGAAGCGAGAAATATAAGAAGCTACAATAAACTTCTTTTCCGACATGTCTTATTGGTCACTGCACAGTGACGTCATGCATTAAATGTGACAGGTGGTGGTCCTGTTGATTACATTTTGAACTTAGAGATTATTCGTATTTTCGAAATGATATATTGGGAAGCATATATAATATATTGGGAATAATGTTTTTAGAAGTATAAATGTTCTCTAGAACGCCTTACAATTAAATTGTGCCTTTCTCTACTGTGGGAAAATGTATATGAAAGATCTAATAAGTGAATTAGTTATCTGTTTATCAATTACTTCTAGTGTTATCTGAATCGGTAAGTAGTTTTGCGTAAAATTTCTTGAGAATTAATTGTTAGCACTAAGCTTATTTTAATGGAATCCAAAATTGTTAAGTCCAAACTGTAAACAAAAGGACCAGCACTTATAAAATTTTTGAGGTTAGGGCATTTCATACAATGGTCAATAGTGTGCGGTGGCTGCGATAACTTCTTTAGGCTATCACTGTGACGATACGACAGTTCTACCACCAACGAACCGAGGTGCTAGAGACATTTCTAAAGGGGCCCATATTATTGGTTCGAATCAAAACTTGTCGAAATGTCAATTGACGATAGGTTCATCCGGAATGTTCATTTCTGTTTACATTTTGCTAGCGTTGCCAATTTTATTTTGTGTCCATCACCCAATGTGGCTACGCCACATCGCTTTTGCGCGTGCTGTCCGACTTCGCTACCGCTCGGTCGGACTTAAACCAGGGATAGCCCCTATGTTTGAGTAAGCCGGGCAAACGAGTGGATCACAGGTTTGCTTGCTTCCGGCGGGTCGATGGCCATCTCGTACGGCGGATCCTCTGCGGCTTTGTGCCGCTTCGGCTCCTAGGCCTCGGTTATGCGGCTAAGCCGCATCAAAATGGTACCCCTTAAACGTTCTAACTAGAATCGGTTGTGTCACCGGAACCGAAATACGACTTAGAACCAGCCAGCATTCCGGCTGAGCTTAACTGGGAAGTTTAGTAAAATTTCATCTGGAAATGAAAATTTTCTGGCAACGCTCCTGCACCCCGTTGAATTCTAACGATTTCACCACCTGGGCGCCAGGTTGACGATATGAAATGAACTTTGTTTACTTTCGACAAGTTTTGATTCGAGCAAAAAACATCCAGCCGACATGTCTGCAAATTCGCAGACATTTAATTTTAGCTGCAGATTTTTTCGATGAAGATGATATTTGCAGATTTTTTAGTTTAATTGCAGATATTTACAGGTTTTTTAGTTTGGTTGCAGATATTTACAGATTTTCGAAAATAAAGGCTTTTGGTTGCACTAGTTATAAATTACAACTTTAACTACTTTAGGTCTTTTCTCCATAAGCTATTTTTCTCTACTCATCTTGGGCTATAAAACACTATTTTCATTTAAGATAACACATCATTAATAAATCATTTTTGGACAAATATCGTTTTCCTGGCATTTTTGGTACTTCCCAGACTTTTAAAATTATTATTGCAGACATTTGAAAAAAGTATCTGGCATCTCTGTTTCACGCTATTGACTAATCTATGTGGAGTGGTGTTGGTGCGAGATTGAGGTTAAATCGGGTAGTTTTTTTTGCCAAATGAGGTTAAATCAGATGGCGAATTGAAAACATAGCGTTATATGTATGTTGTCTATACACATTGCAACTGTGTTGGTGTCCTAGACGTCAAATAAGTCAATGGAATGAATTTTGTTTACTTTCGACAAGTTTTGATTCGAGCCAACAACATCCAGCCAGAGCAGTGTCTCAATTGAGTTCTTGTCGACCGGTCTCACGAACACTAATGAAGTTTTCTGGTTGAAAACAATCCCATTTACTTTTGCCGTCTTTGTTTATTATTTTCCACCAGCTTGTGATGTAGTATTTGTGTCATGTGGCGAGTACGTACATGAGCCGTAGAAAAGTCTATAGCCTATCGCCTGCATCTAGTTTAACCCGCCTAGCCGCCTTTTCGTTTACTGGGTGGGGTGAGCGTACCCAGTTAAGCTCAGCCGGAAATGAACTGGAATTCCGGCTGGTTCCAGCTCCAGTGACACAACCGATTCTCGTTAGAATCGGTTGTGTCACTGGAGCCGGAATACGAACTGGAACCAGCCAGAAATCCAGTTCAGTTCCGGCTGAACTTTACTGGGTAATTTTTGTGTAAACAAATACACTCTACGGAGTCCGTACACAAAAACATGTATATTTCCACCCAGTGCTAAATTGTTACTCTGACGGGTTGGAAAATTTAACTGGAAGAGGACTTACAGTTTTGAAATTTCGAAAAGACCAAATAAGGATGAATAGCTTATCTTGACAAATTTGTTCTATTTCTAAAGTTTAAATCAAATGTTATGATAGAAAATTGGAATTCAATGCCTCCATGTGTATAATTGTCAGGATAAGTTAGATGCGTTTCTCTTGTGCCTGTTTACACGTGCCGTTCGTCAAGACGTCCCGTGCCGTTGCTGTGTGTGAATGACTCCATTTAACGGCAGGCAACTAATCTTGACGTTCCGTACCGCTGACGGAAGCCTGATGTATCGTGTGAATCGTACTTAAGTCAATATTGCAGTTTGAGTTACGACAAAATTAACAATAAAATCCTTCCGTAATTTCACAAACACTAGCAGTGTCTGGAAAGTTTCACCAAGTAAAGTTAAAAGAAAAACAGTAGTCTGAAGCGTTCCGTTTCAAACAAACACAGCACCGGAAAACAACCGACGCAAATCGTTACGATATCTCGAGGGCAAATATTGTCGCTCCAGTCTGAGACAGTAGAATCCTATCCAAATTTACCATCTCGAAAGTAAAACATATGCCGACCCACTGCCTTTTCGCACGGGTGATATGTGGAACGCGGTAATGTATTCTGTACCCGAGCGGGAGTTTTCTGGTCGGCCCTTCGAGCTTGGGAAACGGTTTTCGATGATCCATAAACCACCTCAGCCAAAAACCCAGCTGGCTAAATATGCAGGACGTCGCCTTGGTCCGTCATCGTCGTCGCCGTAAAGGTCACGTACGACGACCACGCGCGTGTTTGACCCTCGGGACACGCAATAAGGGAGGAAAGATTGGCTTTCGTTCACTCTTTTACGCGACATACAATCATAGTAGGGCGTATTAGTTCAATCTCAATGAAGGGCTAAGAGCTAAGAGAAACAAATAGTACTGGGAGGAGAGTCAGGGACTTAACCGCGACACGACGTTATAGCGCGCTGGCGAATATCATATCGGGAGGACAAACCAACAGCTAGTGGGAAGTTGATAATTTATCACACGCAGATTTTTCATAAATTTGTCAAAATTTTCATGGTAAAATCACAGAACTTACGAAATAGTGAACCGAAATAGCGAAAGACTCGGCATCTGTATCTTATGTTTACTATTCCTTGTCGAACGAGGACCTTTGACGTATTCGATTAGAATGACACTGGCAGTAAATGCTAAACAAAAGATTGAGATGTCGAGTCTTTATACCAGATGGCATTTTTGCTAGTCGGTACCACTCATTTCTTTTTCCGTAATTACGTCGCAGATAATTTCAGAAAGGATATTTTTGACGTTCTGTCAGTCAGCGATTAATTTGACAGATGAATGATTGCTGCGACAAGCGCATAATCACACTAGCAAGCGACGACGTAAAATCATGCCACCCAGTCCCCTGCTTGTTATCATTCTGAAAGCAAACGCACTAATGACAATGATGCTCCTCGAACCGAAAACCCATAGTCCCTCACCGTTGACACAGCAAACGGCAAGTCGATGACAGAAAAAAGCTTTTACCATAATAGCATGTTGAACAGACTGGCCTGGCAGCGTTCGCCAGAAGTTAAAATTAGATAGAATTATCTGGTGTGGTTTTTTGCCTGACCTCTGTTTTTCTCCAAAATACGTGGGTTGCTTAGTCCAAGAAATAAAACTAAAAAAAAAACAAAGAAATGAGAACGCCTCCCGGGAGATGTTTTCTCTGTAAATAAACCCCAACAAAGGAAGATGATTCGCCTTCTTGTTATAACTGCCATAATGATCCCGACTGTTCCACTAATTAGCACATTTTGGGACATAGAAGGCGCTGTGTTCTGTCCTACAACTACATTGAAAGAGTAATAAAAGAGGAAGATAAAACATGAAAATCGTCGGAATGCTTCCGGTTAAGATTTTTTGCCTACCCTTTTTGTGTGGATTCCGAGAAGCAGATCATCTTCAGCAGCTTGTTTAAAACGGTCTTCCAGAATCCAAATAATAAACTGACATTGTATGTTCTCCAGACAATTGGGTCATAAAATGAGAAAAAAAATCTTTTTTTTTATTACATACATCGATAAAGTTGATTTTCGTGATTACAACAATATTTTTTTCCAACTCAGAAAACGTGAAAATAAATTTTAAATTTAAAATAAAGAAATATGTTGGCAGTCTTGATTTGTGAATTGACACAATAAGAAGCATTTGACATATCGAATTTAACGACAAATGACGCTGGATGTTGTTGGCTGGAATCAACACTTGTCGAAAGTAAACAAAGTTCATTCCATAGCGTCAAACTCGAGGGTCTGCCCCAAAGGGAAAAAGCGGAAGGGAGCGTGTCCGGATAAGAATAAGAAGAGTGACAGATTTGACAAACGCAAAACAGATTATGCATGCGTATGCATGTGTGCACAGTAATATTTTTGGTGGCAAACGCTTTGAGAGGCTGAAAGCACTAGTTTCTATATTCAAAACATTGTTTTAATTAATTTCGTTTTTATTACCCTCTTTTTTGGGAAGTGAATCAGTATTTACGCAATGTCGATCTTGTCAATCGTAAAGCCAAAACTCTCGCTTTGCGTATGCCTATACCTTATCTTGTACATCTGGGGTTTTCACGACATTTGCAGTTTGACAAGAGCGAAATTTGACAAGACCATAATTTGATGTTGGAACGGTCTATCCCTGAGAATGATCATAGGAAGGGCAATCCCTCGGTCAAACTTGCTCCCATGTGGTGAAATCGTTAGAGTTCAACGGGGTGCTGAAGTGTTGCCAGCAGGGATGTTATGCACCTCAGAGCAAATAAAGAGAAGAATAACAAACGCTCTTTGCACTTTTCATGCGAACCACCGCTCTTCTCTTTCACAATAAACCTCTTCACTCCGATGCGTGTTGCTCCCACACGTGTATTCTACTCCATGGCTGCACGCCACAGAGTAGAAATAAAGAGGCTCTTAAGTGTGTATCTTGGTCCCACGCGCACGTAAGTAGAGAAGGCAACCATAAAACTTTTTTAAAACGTTCTTCCGATCTAACTTTATCTGAATTGTAGTTTGATTCGTCTTCCTACCTGCCTGCCAGTGAGGGGAGGCACAAAAAAATGGCTATTCAAGGTGACTCTTTGAACGAAATTGTGCAGCTCTTGGTGCACAGATCTAACTCTTTTTCGTTTTCAAGTTTCTCTTTGTGCGGTCGTTCTGCATATCGCAATATTTTTGTGCTGCTCTACTTTTAATCGGTTTATTTCGCTCTTTGTGGCTCATTGTGTGAGCAAATAACAAGCCTGGTTGCCAGAAAATTTTTATATCCCAGATTAAATTTTAGAAAACTTCCCAGTTAAGCTCAGCCGGAATGCTGGCTAGTTCTATTTCGTATTCCGACTCCACTGACAAACCCGATTCGGACCCGCCGTCGGAAGCAAGTGAACCTGTGATCCACTCGTTTGCCCGGCTTACTCAAACATAGGAATAGCATCCCTAGTTTAACCCTCCGGCACTTGCGCCGTTGTATTTTGTGCAACACCTTCCGAAACTCTAGCGAAATCTTCTTCCAACACCAGCGGCTGCTCATACGGGGAGCCATTCGCGCAAGTGCCGGAGGGTTAAGGGTCGTGGAATCAAAATGAAATTGGCAACGCTAGCAAAAGATAAACACAAATGAACGGGCCCATATTATTGGCTCGAATCAAAACTCGTCGAAATGTCAATTGACGAACGGTTCATCCGGAGTGTTCATTTGTGTTTACATTTTGCTAGCGTTGCCAATTTTATTTTGTGCCCACCACCCAATGTGGCTACGCCCCTAGGATAGCCCCTATGTTTGAGTAAGCCGGGCAAACGAGTGGATCACAGATTCGCTGGCTTCCGACGGCAGTCGGTGGTCACCTCGCCCGGCAGATCCTCAGCGGCTTTGCGCCGCTTCGTTTCCTAGGCCTCGGTTATGCGGCTAAGCCGGATCGAAATGATACCCCTTAAACATTCTTACTATAATCGGTTGTGTCACCGGAACCGGAATACGAATTAGATCCAGCCAGCATTCCGGCTGAGCTTAACTGGGAAGTTTAGTAAAATTTAATCTGGAAATAAAAATTTTCTGCTCCAGCACCCCGTTGAATTCTAACGATTTCACCACCTGGACGCCAGGTTGACGATATGAAATGAACTTTGTTTACTTTCGACAAGTTTTGATTTGAGCCAACAACATCCAGCCCAAATGAACACTTCAGATGAACCTATCGTCAATTGACATTTCGACGAATTTTGATTCGAGCCAATAATATGGGCCCTTAATTTTTACAAAACTTCCCAGTTAAGCTCAGCCGGAATGCTGGCTGGTTCTAATTCGTATTCCGGCTCCAGTGACACAACTGATTCTAGTTAGAATGTTTAAGGGGTACCATTTCGATGCGGTTTAGCCGCATAACCGAGGCCTAGGAAACGAAGCGGCGCAAAGCCGCTGAGGATCCGCCGGGCGAAGTGGCCACCTTCCCGCCGTCGGAAGCAAGCGAACCTGTGAGCCACTCGTTTGCCCGGCTTACTCAAAAAATAGGGGCTATCCCTAGTTTAAGACGGCTGGATGTTGTTGGCTCGAATCAAAACTTGTCGAAAGTAAACAAAGTTCATTTCATATCGTCAACCTGGCGCCCAGGTGGTGAAATCAACGGAGTGCTGGAGCGTTGCCAAAAATTTTTTATTTCCAGATTAAATTTTACTAAACTTCCCAGTTTAACTCAGCCGGAATGCTGGCTGGTTCTAATTCGTATTCCGGTTCCGGTGACACAACCGATTCAAGTTAGAATGTTCAAGGGGTACCATTTCGATGCGGCTTAGCCGCATAACCGAGGCCTAGGAACCGAAGCGGCGCAAAGCCGCTGAGGATCCGCCGGACGAGGTGGCCACCGACCCGCCGTCGGAAGCAAGCGAACCTGTGACCCACTGGTTTGCCCGGTTTACTCAAACATAGGGGCTATCCCTAGTTTAAGTCCGACTGAGCGGTAGCGAAGTCGGACAGCACGCGCAAAAGCGATGTGGCGTAGCCACATTGGGTGCTGGACACAAAATAAAATTGGCAACGCTAGCAAAATGTAAACACAAATGAACACTCCGGATGAACCTATCGTCAATTGACATTTCAACGAGTTTTGATTTGAGCCAATAATACACGCTCATTCAGAACTACTCAAAATTTGAGTTCGGAGCACTCCATTTTAAAAGGGCCCATATTATTGGTTCGAATCAAAACTCGTCGAAATGTCAATTGACGATAGGTTCATCCGGAGTGTTCATTTGTGTTTACATTTTGCTAGCGTTGCCAATTTTATTTTGTGCCCAGCACCCAATGTGGCTACGCCACATCGCTTTTGCGCGTGCTGTCCGACTTCGCTACCGCTCAGTCGGACTTAAACTAGGGATAGCCCCTACGTTTGAGTAAGCCGGGCAAACGAGTGGATCACAGGTTCGCTTGCTTCCGACGGCGGGTCGGTGGCCATCTCGCCCGGCGGATCCTCAGCGGCTTTGCGCCGCTTCGGTTCCTAGGCCTCGGTTATGCGGCTAAGCCGCATCGAAATGGTACCCCTTAAACATTCTAACTTGAATCGGTTGTGTCACCGGAACCGGAATACGAATTAGAACCAGCCAGCATTCCGGCTGAGTTAAACTGGGAAGTTTAGTAAAATTTAATCTGGAAATAAAAAATTTTTGGCAACGCTCCAGCACTCCGTTGATTTCACCACCTGGGCGCCAGGTTGACGATATGAAATGAACTTTGTTTACTTTCGACAAGTTTTGATTCGAGCCAACAACATCCAGCCATTTTAAAAGTCATACCAATATGTCAAAAAATGAGTTTTAATTTGAGTTGAACTAACTCATCTCTTGAGTAATCATTAAATTTTCAAAGTTCTGAGTGAAAAAACTTCTTGTTCTCAAAAAAGTGCAGAGTCAGACGTCGACTTAAACTTAAACAAGAGCTGATCGTTCATAAAACTAGAAGGTAGGTTTCATTGAATTCTTTTGTTTCCAAATCTAACTTCCAGTTGGGTTTTTGCAGTTTCTGTAATTTCTTCAAGATGCCGATCGGCATGAATTAGATGTAGAGAAAGACCCTCGGATTATATTTCCTGTCATCGTAAACGCATGGACAACGGCCTGGAGGATCAGGTAAATGACATTTGAAATAACAATGAATATATTTGTAGTTTTATTAAAATGCGGAATGATTATTTTTCGTTTTTGCCTTTTGAGTAAAATGTACTCAAGTTTGACATTTTTATCCCAAACTCAAAACTGAGTAAAAGAGAAAAACTCAATTTTTGACTACGTGCACTTTTAATGAAATTGGCTGGCTGGCAACTCAAATTTGAGTTTTTATGAATGAGCGTGTATGGGCTCATCCAGACGCTCCAACCCGCACTCGCTAGGAAGGATAAGCCGAACGAGCCTTGCTCTCCTTCCCAGCTAATAGCCAAAGAGGGCGAAGCAGAGTGGACAGCGGCTTCCCCTGGGAAGAACACTGCGGTGTCTTCCAGGATTTGTTGCGGGGAGCAAGGGAATCCGGTGATTCGTCACCATCGTCTCTAGGGAGGTTCCAACAAAAAAACCCAAGCTCACCTCTCTAGCTAATTGTTAGGGACCGCTGCCGGAGCAGCCAACGTAAACAGGGAGAACTCGGCCGGTCGGTCGGAAGAAACCGCCCGCTGCAGTGAGTCAACAGCAGCAGTAGCAGTGGAGGAAATAATCATGATGTTACTCCTAGGGGTGCGACATCGACGGCGCCGATGGTTGGGTGGTAAGCGTGACCGCCACCCACCCCAGTTGGTCTGGGTTCAATCCCAGTCGAGGTCGTTGAGATTTTTCAGAGGTGAGAAAAAAATCCTTCGGAAGGGAAGAAAAGCCGTTGGTCCCCGGTCCATGAGTTGATGGGTCGATATCCAATCCAGATAGTGGGAGTGTCACCTCTCTGGCGTCGGTATTTGGCCTCGTAGCGGAAATAGGCCGACTGAAAATAAACAGAATTGGAAGAAGAAGAAGAAGGGGTGCGACATCCGACAATATCGTTGATTCTACCCAACATCAAACGCATCGGACTAACGAAAGTTGTTCATCGGACGAGTTTTTCTGTTCGCAGGAGTAGATTTATTGACAGAACTCACCGCTGAATTGTCAAACAAACGTCAATTGTCAAACAAATTGTGTCCTGCTCTTCTGCTAGAAAATGCAACACCCGTGCAATCCACCTCCCCGGGGTTTTTCAATGAAAAACCCCATAAGACTCGGCATTTACAATACGAATTTAATTTCTGAATTTTCAAAGGGTCCACCGTGATTTTTCACACTAGAAAAATAGGGGAGGGAGTTTTCGAGTCCTAATGCTTTTTTATTGGCTATCAAAACGAACATTCTCTAACAATGATTGTGCACAATCTTCCCATTTATCAATTTTACTATTTTGTAGGGTTTTCAATGCTGCTGTAAAACTCCGCTCACACCATTTAGTTTTGGCTTCACTCAGGCTATCGTACACCACATGCTGTGGTTGCCAATCCAACGAACAATAATTGGAACAAATAATTAGCTCGTAATCTTCCTTGGCAGCTTGTCTCTTGATTTGAAGCTCTTCATCGGGATCCTTAGCAAACCACATTTGGATCACGTGGATGCCAGACACTTCCTTCACAACCTCACTGACATTCACTGTTTCCCTCAGAGCAAGAGTAACAGTTCCTGTAGTGGCTACCTTCCTGAGCATTTCGTGTTTATTGGCATCAGTAGTGCTCTGCATCAAAATGTTTAGTCGACTGAATTGCTTACCGCGATCGGATTGAAACATTGTCAAATAACACAATTCAGAGAAAATTACAAGCACCGAAGGTTTCGATTCGAGAACAGCATGAACTCTATCGGCAATACGGTTCATCCAACCGGATTCGTTGATATTTTTGTCCAACTGGTGCGTGAAGGGTATTTTCGACCATTTCCTAATGTCAGCGAACTTTTCGATGGTTGCTGTTTCTGATGCGTGGAAAGAACGTCCGAATAGACCAAGTACGAGTGGAAACTCTTTAACTAGTGTTAGGAATTGTTCATTGGAACTCAAGGGTATAATTAAATATCCATAGTTGATGTTGTCTTCTGTTACAAGGGTTGCGTTTAACTCCTCCCTCTTTAAGTAATCGAACAACGGAGTATAATCACTAGCACCCGTAGATGTACAAACTTGGTAGGCACCTTTGATCATTGACTTTAAATGCTCTCCAAAGAAAGTTTTATTGGTGTGTGAAATTGAGTCACTAAACCAAGAATCGAATTGTAATAATTCAAATTCATCAGGCCTGGTTAAAAAAATCTGCCAACGATATTTTTCCTCGAAGCCAGAAGATTGAATGTATTTGTAAATGTGGCTCTCAATAACGGCAGTATGGATTTTTTTAGATGTTAGATCCCATATTCTGGTTTGTATTTTATCCAATCCTGGTAATATTACCGCCATTGAGGGCTTGCAGCAATTTAACTCATCGAAAAGATCGACATCATCGATCAACAACACCGAGTCTTCCAAGCTTCCTGTCAATAAGCGTACAGCAATAGTTGGATATTCTTTCGAAGTGGAAGCAAAACCTGTACGAAAAACCCGTTGGCCGTTCATTTTCAGCGTCACCTTTGTTTGAAATTCATCAACCGATCTGTAGCTTACGCATTCTCGAATATCCAAGAGTTCCAAAAAACTTTGGAAATCAGCTCGATCGCTTGCCGCTAGATCCGCGTTACGACAAACGATGCAAACCGAATGACCCGTTAATGCCAACAGTGCCGCAGTCAACCCGAGCATCAGTGTCTTTCCCTGTCCTGGGAGAACTTGCGCAAAATGTTTGGCCACTCCTGCGTTCGAATCGTCCACCTCCAGCAGGTTTAAAAGGCACAAGATCTGGACAACGTGTAGCTTCCGGGTTTTGCCTCCGTCGTAGTAAATCGAAGTAAACCAGAGAGCGGCGAGTCCGGCGAGGATTATTGGAAGTCGCTTCTGTTTAAAGCACCAGTTCCACGATTGAAAATGAAGCTGTTCCGACCTAAGCCTCAATTCTTGCACTATTTGATCGGTACTGCCCTCAGAGGACATGTATTGCTGAAACTTGTCCGAGTACAGCTGGAATGCTGAAAGCAGCGTTCGCTTGTTATTACAGTTCTCATTTAGCTTAAAGTATTCATCCACTGCCATATCGAATTCCGCCTCTAATACTCGACTGTTGAAATCGCGCAAAGAAATGCTGTTACTGACGGCACATGTTACGGGATCCACTTTTATCGTGAAAAAATTGTCGAATGAATAAAAATTGGGTTGATGCTTCATACTTGGCAACATGTTTCGCAACCCTGACAACAAAGTGCCTGCGGATGCGATCTGATCAGATTCCGACAGATCATGCTTGTGCGACCACTGTTTCCTATTCAGCTGCTGCAGAACTAAGGACAGATAAGCTTTCACGATAAGAATCACGTAGTGCTTTGGAACTGGGATATTGCTATATAAAATTTGCATGATTTGAACGAACTTTACCGGATCTGATACTCGATAAGTCTTTGGAATTTTCAAATCAAGCCGTACATTGTTGATTTCCTCGATTAATTGCAGCACAAGTATCTTTGACAAATCCACATTGGGGATGTCTCTGATGAACCAATCAAATGACAGCGCGTTCAGAGCGATAAGGAACTTATTGAAGGATTGGCAGAAATCCAATAATTCTGCTGCTTTCACCTTTTTATCTAAAGCAACCAGCAGTATGTCCAACAGCGCTTTCGGAATTTGACACATGTCTGAGTGACAATTCTTCGAAGGGATCGTTGTAATTATGTCTCTTCTGTGGTTCCAAAAGGCATTGAAGACGTTGATCAGGTCACGGAAACGGTTTATGGCTGTAGTATTCAAAGTAACCTCCGGAATGAGTTGGCAAAGTTGTTTCTGCAGAATCTGGCTGTCGATTGCTGCGTTGGTACCTTGCTTCTGTTCGGAGCAATCGATGGTGATGGTATGAGCAATAAAGCGTATCATACAGTGACTTAGAATTCGCACCGTTTCCAGTTGATCTTGTTTAGCTTCTCCAACTAAGGCAGTGTATTTTTTAATAACTGACCCATAAACGTTGATCTGGTTTTGGGTTGCACTGTACGAAAGAGCATCATCTAGCATACAGAACCAAACGTACGACTCTTGCATAATTTGCCTAGGATCAGCTAGAAAGTGACAGCTCAACAGTTTCGCTTTATACTCAAATAGCTGCCTCCCGTTACTCGAAGCAGGATCGAAGTGCGTCAGCAGTTTAAACACGAAGTAATATTCGCGGCCAAGAGTTTTCGTTGAAAAATCTTTAATATGCCTGGCTAGTTTCTTTGCTGGTTTCCAGCGAGTTGCATCGAATCTAATTAGCTTCGACGGTTTTAGGTCTGATTTTGCGCTAATTTCATTGATTAGTTCTTCCAAACTTCTACAGAGAAGTAAAAAAATCGAATTGGTTAGTGGCATTTCCCCAATAAGGTTGTCGATTTGTATCACATTCACTTTTCTAATAAATCGGATGCTCAAGTTCTGAATAGGCTCACGAAAAACATCCGCCTGCAGATTGCCGCTCATCTTCCTAAAGAACTCCACATCACTACTGCTGATGAACATGGTACGCTCTGGACACATTTCTACCATCAGCTGGTATAGATATTCTGGGGTTTTCTCCAGCAAACACCCTTTGTGTATCGTTGCTGCTGTTGATCGTATTTGTTTTACAACTCTAATCAAGTCGGACGAATCCGTTTCGAGCTGTGCTGCAAAACATGGCAAAAGTTCGGCTCTCCTTTTATACGCACTTTCGACCTCGTACTGGCTACTAGCGATTCGTGTGAGCCTCACTGAAAACACCCCATTATTGACAATGTCTTTACACACTCTCTCATAACTGATCGAGCCGCAGTCGTCATATCCACCAATTCTCCGCATTGTGATGCAATCTCTAGCGAACTCGCTGTTCTCTGCCGAATTTATCCCGATATCCCGAAGGATCTTCACTAATTCTGCCTGCAAACGAGTTCTTTCCCTCGCAAGATCATCGAAATACATGTCCACAATCTGAATCTGGTTGAGTAAAACTTTTTTCGCCTGTTCAAAATCACACGTTTGATCCAGCAATTCCGGCTGCTTGATGGTCACCTTCGCCAGCAGGCCATCATTAATCAACAACAGGCAACCCTGGTTGTATAGTTTGATATCCATGGCCTCCTGAGTTAAACAGGCGGAAAAGTTCAACTTGCTGGTTCGGTTTGACGTCGGTACTTTTTTCTTGACATACTCGCTACCACTCGGGGCAAAAAATTTTCGCACTTGATCCAGAGTCCGAATTGATGTCCGGACAACGCAGGCTTCGTTGGCGCTGGGTACAGTAGTTTCTACAGTAGTCGAACAACTATCCGCTATCGTTACGTGAGTCTTATTCGATGTTGAAACATCACGCGCAGATCTCCCAGTCGTGTCTGCAGGCTCCTTTTTTTTCTTTTTTTTTGTTTTGTCATTTCGATGACAGGCTGCAGGCTCCTTACAGCGCACTGGTTCCATTCCCAGCCAGGCTCGAGCTAGAAAATCAATGGGAAATTATATTATGCGCCTCAGGTTGAGCTAAGAAAATTTATGGATACAACTACGCAGATAGAACTGATTGCAGAAAGTTCATACACAAAATAAACCGATTTTGCCAAAAAAGACACACACACACTTACCTACCAATCTATTTTCCCACACAGTTTCTGAAGTGATCAACTAATTAGTTTAGGTTTCTCCGTCTCAATGGTTTAAGGCGACTTCACTTCGAAAAAATCGAACAGCTCAGCACTGTTCATTGATTAAGCAATCTATAACGAATATCAGGATTCACAGCCTTATCTATCTGCTTTGATATTGAGCGGTTTTAATCTAGAGCTAAGACAAGACATGACAATAGAGGGGGTCGTTTTTGTTCCAATTTTACGTCAGAATGTTCCAGCTCCTGATTGGTTGATTCTGACTTGTTGCACCGTACGCAATTGAGTTCTTGTCGGCCAGTCTCACGAACACCAGGGCAGCTTACTGGTTGAAAACAATCCCATTTACTTTTGCCGTCTTTAGCGGCCCTTACACGTTCAATATTTTTGTCAATACTAGAGAGTATTGACAAAAGTATTGTACGTGTAATGGAAAAAAAATTATTGACGATGTGGATTTCAAACGGGACTGAAATATTGTAACAATATCGTCAATACTGGTATTGACAAAAATATTGAACGTGTAAGGGAAAGGGCCGCTTTTGTTTACTATTTTCCACCAGCTTGTGAAGTAGTATTTGTGTCATGTGACGTCTACGTACATGAGCCGTAGAAAAGTCTATGTTACTGCAGGGATAGCCAGCCGCCTGGCAACCCTATACCATCATATGGAGTTTGACAGCGACCAACATGTATGGGGCGTTATAGCTATAAAGCCCCAAACAAAGAATTTTGTTCGGTACTACGGTTCGGTACGTCGGTTCCACACGACGTTTTGCATCTTGTGGGATGATTTAATATCATATTATTCAGAAAATCAACATTTAGTAACTAATTACAGCTTTTAATCATTCAATTCAAGATTAATGTTTTGATTTTCATGGCAGTGATGCTGGTTGTACAGAGACGTCGTCCTTGACAGGGAGCTGGGGATACCCTCTAAGAACGGTTGGTTTCAAAATTGTCCAATGAAGGACGTTCGTTGGACCAATCTGGACAACGTCCAAATAACCGTTCAACAAACGTCCATCGTTGGACCCGTGTTGAACGATTTTGAAACAATTTTTTGGACGTCTCAGTGGGTAGCGAAATGATGTTTGGCAGTGTTGCTATATTTATAGGAAAATAATGTAATTACTTTTGACAAATAATATTATTATCGTTACAAGAGAAAAATAAATAGATGATGCAGAAATTTTGCGACAAGGTAGAACAAGTATCTACCACACGTTTGCCGTATAGACACTCATAGTAATAGACCAGCGAAGGTACTTTTATCGAGCCAAACGAACTGTCAAAATCCGGAGCCAAACGAGCATGACGTCATTCAATGCAAACAAGCAGAACAAGTATTGCGATTTTATTTTTAAAAAAATATATTTTGTTATTCACAGTAGGCTTCATTTTTCGTGATCGTATTAGTATTTCACAATGTTATTTAGAAAGATATTTATTTTGTTCAATATAACTACACAAAAAGTATTTTACTTATGCTCTTTTTCATCAACTTTGTGTTTCTGAAGAAATTGGATTTTTTTCTTTCTTTTCTCAATTTCTTGTTGCTCAGTATCAAACATATAACTTCTCTTTTGATTCATATATTGAGCCACTTGCAAAATTATTTTCATAAAAACAGATTATCGAATACAGTCGAGTACGTTCGAGCTTGCACATTTTTGGGTGATGCCAGTTTAACATGCTTGTTTTTCTAGTTGCCAGTTTTGCGGTTTTTACATCCGCGAGTCTATTACTATGAGTGTTTATAGTTTGCCGTATACGTGGTTAATTAATTTAAACAAAAATAAGACAGCAACCAAACCGTAATCTAAAAATTGTCAGAAAATGGTTTCATCAAACCTTACTAAACACCCATGGCATGGAAAAACGGTGCCCTTTATTAATATAATGGATTCAAGATACAAAATATTGCAGGCATAAAATAAATTAACCACAGTCTATAGAGAACAGTTGCGCAAAGAGTGAAGTCAAAAAAGGCTACCTATCGAGCACAATTGGAATCCATCTCTGATACCTCTGCAGCAAAGCTGGATTCTAATTTTGCTCGATAGGTAGACTTTTTTCGGTTTCACTTTTTGCACACTCTTTGCGTACCTTTATACTAAGGCCTTTGAAATTAACAAGAATCCATTTTCATTTTGAAAAATCGCAACACTGTTCGGAAGATTTCGGCAGGGTGGAAATCTGCGAAAAGAAGAATGTCGAACGAAAAATAAGAAGCCGATTGTCACGTCTTGTCTTAGATCTAGAGGAAAACAAAACATTTACTACGATGACGTCACAAATGAACTGAGTGTTCATTTTTGACAGTTCGCTTGTACTGTTTACATGGACTTAGAAAAATTCTTTACGATCGACTTAGTAGGATGCTACATTTCAATAGACCTTTCTCGTCAAAATTTTTTATATGATAGGATGCTTCCTTTTTCATTCCCAATTCGTTACTGCCTATTGCCGCGATGATTTGGTACCTCTAACTATTGAAAAAATAAAAAATAGTGCAAGCTGCCCATTTAACCCCATATTCTGAATACCTATCTTGCCTTGCTTCCCCGTATTTTTACACCATTTGGATGAATTTCCTGAGGGGAATACTAAAAGGATGCCAGATCTGCATATATATTATTAAATCTGCAGATTTTGCATTTTCACTGCAGATCTTTTGCAGATTACAAATATTTAGCAGAACAAAGCCGATGCCAGCCAATTTATACATCTGCTTTCAACATTTTTGATCATTTAAAATATATACATACTACATTTCTATGTCAAATTTATTGAAGATTTTTGTAGCAATCTGCAGACTTTTATATTTTTACTGCAGGCTATTGTTTAAATGGACCTGGCATCACTGATGCTGAAATGATTCATTCATATACCTGTCAAAAACATAGAGCATTGTATGAAAATGTATAACCTCACTTTTCTGACAGTTCAGTGTGCTTGTTTACCTAAAACTTGTTTACATGGACTTTTAAAATTTACATTACTTGAATAATTTTGATGCTCTTTGTTCATACATTGACCAATCGGCGCTGGATATAATACCCGGTGACATATGCTGAATCGCAAGATCAAGTATTGGGCTATTAAACGATTGCTTTCTGGATGATGGATAAGGATTTGTACACATTTGTTTGTTTGCTCGTGGGTTAAGTCCTAACAAGATGATTACTCATTTTAGGTTGTGAAGTTTACCTGAACTGTATAGGTAACGAATTCGGTCTATGATAAGTTGTTGAAATGATTTTGTTCGTTCAATGCCCATATCGAACAACGTTTCCATTGGTCAGAATGCCTGCCAGCGTATGATAGCTGCAAACATGAGGACAACAAGGTTATCGCTTTCGAATGGAACAATTATTTATTAATCGTGTTCAAGTTCCATTTCAGCAAAAGTTTCGTCGATGATCACATTGTCGTTGATTTAGCCGGCAAATGCAAAACAGTGCTCGGCACTGACGATAAGGAGTTAGAAGGATTTGATAGGAGTGATAAGAATGCAGAGCATTATACATTCTGGAAGAATATCAGGGAGGAGAAATTATATGTAAATTTATATTATATCCCGAGTTGCCATCATTTTGGCACCGCAATAAAGCTATCTTTCATCTGCTGTCTTGTTCAAATTGGTAGGAAATAACTAGGCATGCTTCGGAGATCTGTCTTAACACTCTCTACTTAGCGCAGGATACGCGAAACCGCTGCCAGCTTTCGAAAGAAAATTCTTAGCTGCTGCTACTCTATTAGTCTCTCAATTGAGGACTACAATTTCGGTCGGATAAATTATGCTATGAAAATTGTATTTTCTGGAATTTCATCTGACGAGATCAATTCATTGTGAGGAATTTCGCTGCGTTTCAATATTGCTTGCCTCTGTAGGTGATGCTGTGTGTGGATTCACTTCGGCAGCCCGCTCTTATGTTTTGGCTAATTTTGCTAAAAAGCCTCTAGGTTATACTATGGTCACTTTAAAAACGCCCTGCTATTTAATCTTGTAGCTCTCGGCAAGTCAGTCCTGGCACTCTTCTCGACTATTCCTGGCACTATACCGCTGATGTCGCACTTATTACGGTATTCAAACTTGGCGAGAGCAGCAGTAGTTTCGTCAGAATTGTTCACTCGACACGCAGTAAGTGCAAGGACTCTACTACTTATGTCTGAGCCCCTCGTTGAAACCTTCGTCCTGTCGGAGTGTTAGCTTCGCCCGATACCGGAGCGTATTGCTGAACCGAAGCAGTCTGCTACTGGCGCTGCTTCCTTCGAATCGGAATCGCTGAATATTCCCGTTAGCCGAATGTCCAACGTGGCCGAAGGCAAACCGATTGCAGTAACATCACCAGCCGTAGCTGACATTTTAGTCTTTAATCCAAGTCCCTGCCATAATTTAAAAAATTTAATGCTGTTTTATTTAGTTTAATTGTGCATATTGTTTACATCAGACACTCCCCTTAATTCATTGAGTACGTATTTCACTGCCTTTATAATCCTTTTGGAATCATTTACAATAATCCTTTATAATCATTTTATAATAAGTGTATTGCTAGTTAGGACTTTTATATCAGCCGGGCCCTTTTATAATTTGTTATAAAATCATTATCAAAATTCTTCATAATCCATTGTTGCGTTATGTTTATGTACATGGCCAGATAGATAGTTTTTAACTGGGACGGGGCGTATGGATACGAAAAACCTAATGTCAATTGCAGCCAGGGGGAGCTGTCAAATGCAGCCAAAGGGAACCGTCAAATGCTGTCAGAGGGAACTGTCAAATGTAGCCAGTCCATTTAAAATATGTGAGTAAGAAAGAGTGGCTATGCAAGACAAGAGATAAAATGAACAGAAAAAAAGAAACAGAAAACATCTATCCACAGGTTCTGTCCCAGGATTTTAATAGAGAACATGAAAATTCGATTTGGCAGTAGGCCTTTTTCAAATGTTTGGTTAGAAATTCCTTACTTCTTCAATGAATCATGTACAAGAAAAGTAAAAATGTTAAATTTAACGGAACAATGTATGATGCCGACATCAAATAAAAAATTACAGCTGAGCGAGCTTGTTTGGAAAGTGTTAATATTTGGCAGCGAACCAAACCAAGTTTCTCATACTGTGACCGAATCAACAAAACTTCCAAGACCATGTAAACAATCTCTCTGAACTGTCAAAAAAGTGAGGTTAAACATTATCATGCCATGTTCTCCACCGAGAGGTTCACTTTAGTTTGTTTACATAACCAATGAACTTTGTACCGCGACTCACCACTTCATTTGCCGCGTTGCCAGGAACTCAAGCAAAAATATTCAAAACAGTGTTGCCCAAACACACATTTTGAGTCCCACCATTCTTGCAAAGGTGAAAAAAATACTCAACATTCTTGCATTTTTCAAATTTAAAAAAATCATTAAAAAATCACGATAGCTCGAAATAGTCTCATTTCAACGGCAATATTCTTAAAAATGTGTAGTCTTTTGAATAAAAATAAGAAAAAAGGGGGTTAGGTCGGACGAGAAAGGTCTATTGTAGCATATAGCGAAATATTACTTTCCTTTATTTTGTAGTAAATTTGATTTGTTTTTCATATTCATTGCTTTGTGAAAGAAATCAGCAATATTTGGTGAACTCATCTTCGCCACTTTGAAACGATGGTTAGTCGAAAAAAACTGAACCAGAGTAATAGTTAACTTAGACTTTTTAAATATTTTGTAAAGAATCAATTAATTCCAAAAAAAAAATATTATTCTTCCCACCAAACCCGGAGAAATTGATGTGAAACTCGCAGTCCCGGAGATCGCTCCCGAAAACCGGAGTCTCCGGGTCAAACCCGGAGGGGTGGCAACCCTACTTGTGATGCATTTTTAAATTAAATGCATTTATTTCCATCAAAATAGAAATTCATAATGTATTTTGCGTTGCGTGTAAGACGTCAAAACCCTACAGAAAAACTAGCCCTACATTTAACCAAACGTCGAACAAAGTGTGGATCAGCGTAGGACGTTTGTTAAACAAACTTTTCTGCGAGGCAGTGCAGAGCTGATGCAAAAATGGAAATTAAATGCATTTTTTTTCAATTTGATGCAAATTTGTTATACATTCTTAGAGTGATCTGCCCCTAGATTCGTATACTCCGTTGCTTTCAGTTTTTTTTCGTTGTCACGATTTTGGATTTCTTCAAGAACTTTGCTTCCTCTTATTACCATCCCGGGAATTCGTTCTTTCAAAACCCGACTAAGCAATAAGGCCTAAACGCAATGGCGACGAAAGCGGAACGGCGACGGAAAGCGGCTGCCAATTATGATTTTGAATACATGCAAGTCAACAAAAACAAAACCGCGTTTTTTTTAAAAAAAATCAAAAATAGCGGCAGTCGAAAACGCGGTAAACAGACTGTTTTAATTCAAATTCACCGGATTCCATATTCAGTGGAATCTAACGTATTGTATTGCGGATATTTAGGGTGGGCAGATAGTGAATTGCTATTAAGCAGCTTTCTTGTTTCGTTCGATTTAACAGGTTTTAACCTTAGGGTCATCCGTCTTTTTTTGGGGTAGAAAAAGCTTTTTTCTAAAAATCTCCAATCATATGTGCGGGTTTGGGAATCGCACCCAAGTAAGCAATTTTTGTGTGCCGTACTAATCGACCAGGTGAAATTCAAAGATGGCGGCATGAAAAACATGAACGAAATTCACTGTTGAAACTGTACGCATTAGAAAACATCTCTGTTACTTTTTGTTCTTTTAGCGAACAGTTTTGTGAATTAGTGCATACAAAAGATAATAAAAAGCTGGGAAAGATAAGAAACGATTGTTTAACAAGAATAAAAGATAGTTTGTTCGTTCTAGCATTTCTGGTACAACGTCAATACACTTTGGATTTTGCGTACTGTTGATTTATCGACGTCTACCACACGAACCATTATATAGATGCCACTAGTGTAACAAAGTATTTTAATTTAAACAATTAGGACAACTGGCGCATTATTTGTTCTCTTTGGCTAGTCGGTTCGTCGGTGGGTATACTACGGACCCGTGGTTATTTTATCTACTAGACAGCTACGTTTCTTCCCAAGTAACCATAAGCATTAAGCCATTGCACTATATTGGCTATACATTTGCACTAATGTTGCATTGAAACTCTATTACAGCATTAACAACGCAATAAAGCTCTATATTAGCATCAATAATGCATAACTGCACAGCCGACATATAGCATTATAGCTTGCTCTATATGCGTATATAAAGCTGATATAACGCTTACATGCTTCAAGGATCTTTAAAGCATGTAAGCTTTACAAGTGCATTTAATGCCATTATAGAGCAAATAAGAAGCTGATATAATGCTATTGTAATGCTGTGGGTTTATTTGTTATGCAACTCTTCTTGAAGATTATATTCGGCATATTTCATTTCAATCAAACATATGCAATATAGTCCAGGAAGCAAACGCAGCGCACTTACCGTGAAGGACGAGGCAAGGTACCTCAGTTCGAGACTTACTAAAGGTAATTTTCGTAAACATTCATATCATGTGAGAACGAAAACCCATTAAGGATATTCATTACAATGCATTAGAACAGAGTCAATTACGGTTTTAAACAGAATATTTTATTTTAAAATTCTTCCTTTTTGCTCATCATACCAAAAGGAAACATAAGAAATGGTTTTAAAACCATGGCGGACAATGACAACCAACTGAAGCTTTTTAATAGCATTAGTAGTGCCAATATAAGGCTTTCAAATTTGACATTTGTACGCTTTTGCTATATAATAGCATTAGTACTGCAGAAACGAGCTGTCAATCTCTGCACAGTAATAGCACTATATTTCGCCTTTTCTGGCATAATATCAGCATTATATAAGTATTTAGGGCTTCACGGCTTTATAGGACAGCTTTATATGTGGATTTAAAGCAGATATTAGGGTACGTTATAATGCTTATTGGTTACTTGGGCTGTTACTCTAGCTTTGTTCACAGTTTACCCCAAGTAACCAATAAGCATTATAACGTAGCCTAATATCTGCTTTAGATCCACATATAAAGCTGTCCTATAAAGCCGTGAAGCCCTAAATACCTATATAATGCTGATATTATGCCAGAAAAGGCGAAATATAGTGCTATTACTGAGCAGAGATTGACAGCTCGTTTCTGCAGTACTAATGCTATTATATAGCAAAAGCGTACAAATGTCAAATTTGAAAGCCTTATATTGGCACTACTAATGCTATTAAAAAGCTTCAGTTGGTTGTCATTGTCCGCCATGGTTTTAAAACCATTTCTTATGTTTCCTTTTGGTATGATGAGCAAAAAGGAAGAATTTTAAAATAAAATATTCTGTTTAAAACCGTAATTGACTCTGTTCTAATGCATTGTAATGAATATCCTTAATGGGTTTTCGTTCTCACATGATATGAATGTTTACGAAAATTACCTTTAGTAAGTCTCGAACTGAGGTACCTTGCCTCGTCCTTCACGGTAAAAGCGCTGCGTTTGCTTCCTGGACTATATTGCATATGTTTGATTGAAATGAAATATGCCGAATATAATCTTCAAGAAGAGTTGCATAACAAATAAACCCACAGCATTACAATGGCATTATATCAGCTTCTTATTTGCTCTATAATGGCATTAAATGCACTTGTAAAGCTTACAAGCTTTAAAGATCCTTGAAGCATGTACGCGTTATATCAGCTTTATATACGCATATAGAGCAAGCTATAATGCTATATGTCGGCTGTGCAGTTATGCATTATTGATGCTAATATAGAGCTTTGTTGCGTTGTTAATGCTGTAATAGAGTTTCAATGCAACATTAGTGCAAATGTATAGCCAATATAGTGCAATGGCTTAATGCTTATGGTTACTTGGGACGTTCTGACGAACGCGAAAAATCATTTGGATGCACAGACTAACTTCGTAAGCCACTTTGCAAGCAAGTGTACATAGCAAGCATTCGCCAGGATAAACCAATTGACATTGATTGAAAAGGAGAAACCCGCTACCGGATACGATACGTAAACCATTCATCTGAAGTATGTCAAAGATACCGGTTCATGGTTGGGTCTTTGGTAGAAAGTTTTGAATAAAATCAAACCTGCGATTCTAATGTTCTCAATATTCGGTTACAGGTTTGGTCAAAAGATCTGAAGTCGGTGCGTTGGATCCATTCGAATCGATGGCGTTCTTCATTGTTCGTTTCTTTATTGGCGTTCTTCATTATTTTAATCAGTTTAGTTTCGGATTCCCTAAACGCAGCAAAGAAGTTGTATGATCAGCTATTTTGAAAAATGCGATGTGAATGTCTATGTCCTTCGATAGCACCCACTTGGTAGAATTGACAACCGTTTTTCTTTAAAAAATATAGATGTCATGCAAATTGTTCTACCGAATTCCGACATGGCTATACTAATTTCTTGCCATGACCTGAATATTAGGCGTTACGCTATCCATAATTTATATTTTTATCCAAATCTACATTGCGACCCCGCAGCAGATGAAGCGATTGCAATCAATCAGCATCTAATCTAATCTATTCCACAGAGAACGGATCTACATGATGGAACAAAAATATTTAAAAAGCGTGTGTAAACATTTGAATTAATATACGATAAACACTAGCGCCGCCACACCAACCTATCCCAACTACCTTCGAAACCGTTAGAGATTTTACACAAGTTGAATGCTGAAGATGGACGTCTGTTCTCTGTGTCTATTCCCTAATAAAAAAATATTATACACAAACTTTAACCCATATAGTCCAACGATATTGCTTGGATGATACCCTGAACAGGTCGTTAGGTTCTTAAACCATACGATGTTTATTAGGGTTCCCCCTTCAGTGAAAGAATCAAGGACAGTCTAACAAAAATATTTCACATGATTAAACCAGGTTTATATTATTCGAGCATGCAATGATTAAACCATTTTTTGTATTAGAATCCGTGAACAAGGTTGTCGCATTGTAGTTCGGCTGGATAGTATCGGTAGTCCTGTGCCATTATTTACTACATCTTTGCTGTAGTAATCAAGGAATCGAGTAGACCGACCACGATTGGTAAAGCAGACATTCACTGTGATGAGCTTTGTAAAAGGAAAGTCGCTTTGGTTTGGTCCAAATTTGTCAACAAAGAAATGTCAAGCACTAACCGCGCTCTAACCGCTGATGTTCATTGCGTTTTGAATACGCGGCAATGATCGCGGTTTTTTTTAGTACAAATCGCGACAATTCCGCGTACCGTTGCCGGGTGCCACTCCTGCCCAGTTAAACTCATTCCGGAACCGGTTCGGATTTCTTAATGGAGTCATTATGGATTCCAAATCAAATGAGAAAACCGATTCCGACTCAGAATCGGTTGTTGCATTTGATTTGGAATCCATAATGACTCCATTCAGGATTCCGAATCAAATTCCGAATGGTTTGACCGGGTGTTGTCGAATGGCGAGTAGAATTTTGCATGAGCAGGAACATTCTAAGATCCCGGAGAAGAGTGGCAGCACTGGCGAATCGCCCGGACGTGTTAGTGTTATTGTTCAACATTTTTCAAAGTTTTCCAGTGATATACAGTGTATTCAACAGGAAAATGAAGTCGATCGTTGAGTAGGTCATTTTTCCTGTTGAGTTACGTGTTAGTAGGTTGAAATATCGCGAGAAAAGTGTGATTTTGCATAGAGATTTATCGTCATAACTTTGCCATTGAAGAATGTAAAGCAAGCCATCAAAAAATACACCCGTTCGTTCCGCTTAGCGCCTGCAGCGCTGCCTGGATCTGAGTAGCTGACGCAACAATTTCACGGATGGAGGAGAAATCTTCACAGAAATCGAATGAATTTTTTTATTCAGAGCTGGTGAGATCGTTTCATGTCATTTTTAATGCTTGTTTATTTTCCAAAAAAAATTCCTTTTTGTAAATATGTGCCAGAATTAAAAAAATCATTTTTCATTCTGGAAGTGCGAATATATTGCAAATATCCAATTGATACGAAGGCGGCCTCAGAATGTACGTGTAGGAACAGGCATTCTGAAATGGGTCGTTGGATGTACAGTAGACCTCTCCACATTTTTGAAATATACATGGGTCAGCTCAGATTTTTGTTCTAAGTTTGAATTTAAAATCTTTCGCCAAAAATGACTTAATTTGGACATGATTTAGAGATGTCTCCAATCAAAAATCGTGTTTTTGTTATGTTTCCATAGTAAGATCACTTACACTCTGATTTAGTAGGCCCTCGATGCCCACAAATCATCAAAGGTTGTTCCTTAGACGTATCTTAACATGTTTAACAGGTGAACATAGCTCTAACTGCAAAAGAAAATTTGTGAACTGGATTTTTATATAGAAAAGTATATCAAAACCAAGAAAAATTACTACTATTTTTCCTTGGTTTTTATCGATGGCATATTTCCCTTGACTTATTCGCCAAAGGGTGAGCTTTAAATCGAACACCAAGAAACGCTAAGTAAACGGCCAACTCCAACAAGGGTATGTTATCTTAGGACGGAAAAACTTTATCCCATACACTCTCCAAAGAATCGATTGGAACTTGAAGAAACCTACTTTCACGAGTTCGTTCGGTGTATAATGTGTACTTTTTCTCCTAGCAGCTTTTGTTTGATTCGCAATGCAGGAAAAAAAAGATCTATCCCTGTTGTTGGTTGTGAAGCTGTTGCTTTATGGGAAAACTTTTCCCCGGATGAATGGCAGTTCTGCGGCTGTGTGCGTGTGTGTGTGTAAATTCCATTCAATCGAGTCTAGTTTGAATGAAAACGTGACCTGGTTTCCAAAATAATCGGTTTTATATTCACAAAACTTGACATTTGGATCTATATTTTTATTGTTATATAGATTATTTATTTGATTTAAATGCAGGTTCGAATAATCGAAAATGACAACTCTCCAATTTATTGTACAAACTGATATTAAACTGTCAAAGCAAGTACAATAAACTCTCACAGTCGAACCGCAATCATTCAAGTTACATTCGGGAACTGTTCATTGATGGAGGAAACTTTATGGGAATGCCCGTCAAAGCAGTTGCTTGGGTAAGGAGACTAACAAATCCTTAATTGACTGATGGATTGAATTTTTTGGGGTCGCATTTAAATTGGTTGGTTAAGATTGGTACTGAATCAATTTGTAATTCATTTATTTATAAGCGGAATGAAAACTTGTCAGTTACAGAAACTTTGTCTCAAGTCAAGAAAAATAATGGGGATACGAGCAAGAATGGAAAGCATTTGGATTGATTTGTTGGAACTTCTTCAAAAGTCCTTGGGCTGAAAAATTGTTGCAATGTTTTAAAGCTGTCCGAAACATAATATAAAATACCCAAACAATGCTGGTCGACCAGTTTTTCGCGTCAATGCTCTTGAATCATAAATTATTAAATTATCCACAATCGTTGATGTGAATGGAAAGACCAAATTACATTTCCCAATCCCTGCAGTGAATTCAATAGCTTTTTTTTCGGAGCAAACGTGAGAACGGACACAAAAGTGCAATTTGGGGAAATCGTACAGAAGGCAAAGAGTGAATGTTGCCGAAAGTTGATTGATATTTTATTTTATATTTCGGACAGTTGAATTATACTTTTTCTGTAATCGAATTGGGGAATGCAAAAGAATTATCATTTTTAACGACCGACGGTAGATGGACCAAATCATGACCATCATCCGCAATATTCTTTACCAAATTTATCGGCGCTTGTTCTACTATACAGAAAATGACTAGTAAAACATAAACTGAATGGAATTGTAAAACAACTGAACCCTGTCAAAAAAATAAATAAAACTAATAAACATTGATATTTCGTCAAATTATATTTTCAAATGTTTGCTTCAAGCTAACAACACTTACCTTTAAAACTACCGACGCCAGAGTATCTAACAATAATCCGGAATGATTCGGGAATAGAGAAAATTTTCTTTTTCCGATTCGAGATCCAAACAAATTTTCACCATTCTTAGCAGATGTACCAACGGAAAGTTGCTTATTTGCCTGATACCGTTCACAACCTTGTTGAACTCCTTGTTACTGAGAGCACTTTATACAAAGTGCCACCTAACAGAAACAAAACAAAAAATAGCAGGCTCTTCACTTTTTACATTGTAGTATTCTGTAGCAGAGAAGTTCTCCAAGTTCAGTGAGAGAAAAAGTAAAACAAAGCGCCAATAAACCTTTCCCCTAGAAGAAATTTCACTTTTGTCAAAAGTCCTTTTATTTAAAGGGCACAAGACCGTTTTTGCAAGAGAGAATTTTAGTCTTTTTTATTTATTTTTATATCAAACAAAATAAATAAATTAAACAAATCCCTCTCTTGTGGTAATTATCCTAGCAAAGGCTTCCAATATACAAAAGAAAAAAGGGGATTAGTTCCGACGAGAGAGATCTATTGTTCCACCGAGAACCTGTCTGAAAAAGCGCACTCAAATTACTTCTCCCCAGCAAACACATCGTATAATACACGTTCTTTTCCGCTACTAGAATTCTATGAAACGTCGTTCTCCGACCTCAAAGCTTCGCTCGCGAACGGGCAACCCAGTATCACTTCTCCACCTGTCTGCTCTTGATTCCGACCCACTGATTGCAGCAACTATACCCACTCCATCAACCACCCACCGATCTTACTACGTACTTTCTATCCACCAGCTGCTTGCCAGGTTTCGTGGTCCTGAATCACACCAATTATTATCACCACTCCTGCTGGTCAAGCGATGAAAACTAATAACGCACTAATAGAGGAAACGGGCTGGCCAAATTGCACTGAATGAGTGAGTGACTGACTGACTGACTGAGGGGACCAGCCCTCCTCTGTCACAGTAGGCCCTCTTGGATTGTCACCAAAATCTACCACCAACAGTACCACACCACACCACCACTACTACTACTACTACCGAAGAATAAGCAACGAAGCAGCGCGACTTTCGACGTTCCGTATCGGTTTAAAGTTCACTCGGGACTGAGCTCGATGCTGTTCAGTTGTAAGCTTTTTGTAAGCTCAGGAGATTTCTAATCCATCCACGATGGGCACCGCAGATCGCGGGAAAATTGGAGAAAGCTGTGTTTCTCGCTCTTGCTTTGTTTCCTGCCGTTCACTCAAACCGAGCATTGGGAGTGATTAGATGGTAACTCACGTGGAAATGGGTGATTTCTGGGCAACAGTGTTGCCAAACTTGTTATCTGATGCTTATTAAACATTCTATATTTTTATAAACGAACTCATTTCAACCATTCATGTTTTCTGGCTGTGTATACCTCCAAAAAAAGTTTTCACTTTTAGGGACCATCCATAACTGACGTAGCATGGGGGAGGGGGGAGTTTTGTATTTTGTAATGATGTGTGACAACAGGGGGTAGGGGGTCATGTCATGCTACGTAGCTTTTTAAAGAGGTAAGATTAGATCTTTTTTTAAAAATTCGCAACGGCAAGATGGTGGGAGGGTTGCCGTCATGCTAAGTAATTACCGGGGGGGGGGGGGGGGTATTTAGAGGTTTATGACGATATGCTACGAAGGGAGAGGGGGGTGTTAAAAATCGCTCAAAAAATGCTACGTCATTTATGGATGGTCCCTTATGAGCTATTTTTTTGTTGAGTCTCTGATTCTCGATGTACATTATAAGTAATGTCAATGTCGTATATACAGGTGGAGGTAAGATGGCACTTTGGCATTCGTAAGATGCATCTTACATGAGTGGTGTGAGTGATATCAGAATAAATCGACTGGTTTACGTCATACTGTTCGTTCAGTTTCCATTCAATCGTGTGAACGCTATGACGTCGAACCATGTGCTTATGGATTGTTTACATATTTTTGGTTTCTAACACTAGCGAACCGTGTGTTCTGCCACATCTATTTATACCGCATTGCATTATAAGTACACCCCCGGGAGGTAGAAACAAACATTAGGTTTGTTCCAGTACACGGAAGTCACTCCGGAGTAAACAGGAGCAAAAAATCTTTGCTCCTTTTTACTCCGGTTTGGTACCAGAAGAAGAAAAAAGAGAAGAAGAGAGTACTGGAACGATTTTCTTCGGAGTACTTCCAGTTTCTCCTGGTACTGGAACAGACCTATTATGCACCAAATGTAAATAATAGCGCATGTCATGAAGCAAGAAAGTAAAAATTAAGTGCATGGTTAAATTCTGGGACGGGACTTGCCGATAGATGTTTGCTTTTTTTTTCTTTTCATTCTATCGTTCGTCTCACATAGCCTTTCTTTTTGTCTTACATACGACGTAAATCTTAAAAAGTATTGCCATTTTCAGGTCGTCTTTTCCGAACAGAATTCTTGAGCGTTTTTTCAAAAAGACATCTGCAATGAGTTACTCTCTTTGTTTACTTGCTCTTCTGTTAATAATTCGGTCATTTTAACATTTATCCCTCAACTCTTTGCATAATATGCTAGTTGAAACCACCGTCTTTGGATCTGTACTGTAAAATAAGTGAAAAGTGTTATAGTGACGTAAAAATCGAAAGAGAAAGTAAACAAAGTGAGTAACTCATTGCAGATATGTTTTTTTTTAAAACGCTCAAGAATTGTTCTCATCCGAGGGTGACTGATAATTGCCCCGTACATAACCGTACTCTCTTCCGCCCGAGATCTTGTTCAACAAAACACGCAAATTATAGGCTGTACTTCGAAGAGTCGAGGATTGTGTTGGTGATTTCTTGAAAATCGTCTGCTCAATGATAATGATTTTTTCTTAAAGTTGCCCTAATTGCTGTCGTAATGACGCGGTTAACCTTTACGATGTTGATGATCTAAGGGGATAAGCAGGGGTTAGTCAGCGGAGCACTTGATAAGCATCCAATCGATTTTAAAATAGTTTTTGAATAGAATTGAGATTCATAGTCCGTAAACACCACTAACCGGAAAGTCAGAAAATCCAGTGATCTTGCTCTGGCTTCCGAGAATGGTTGGTCCACAACAAATTTGCTAAAGACGTCTGTTGCGCTAAGGAGGCAAGTGTTTCTATTGCTGCCGGACGCTGGTAAAGAACCGACATACTCCAATGTTATTAACTGCTACGGGTATTACACTGGTTTCGGTGCTCCCATCGATGGGGTAACGTTGACATTCCGTGATTTGCTGACTTGGTACTTCAGACACTCCCGAGAGAACTGACGAATTTCCTCGCTCATTCTAGGCCAATCATAGTGTACTTTCACGGCGACCAACGTCTTGGGTCACATTGCCAGTTATTGGCTTTCACTTTTCCGTGTACAGTCCGCTTGCCGCTGTGTTTCGTTGGATTTGCTCGGGTTTTCTCAATTAGATCTTAATATGCTTGATCGGCTTGAAGCAACGTTAGAGAATCCGCCTCTTGCGATATTGACAAACAGTCCGCCTGAATGTCACCACCCGAAACTTCGTACTGTGCACCTAGTGACGAAAATGGTATATTGCTGTCCCGACGACTCGGTCCGACATATTTGATTCTATGATGAACACATGACTGAAATCTGGATTTCCGAGTATTGGTACTAATGTCAACGCTGACGTCAGTTCATTGTTATTTTCCTATTTGGCCGTGAGCACTAGTCTTTTATAAAGCATTGGTAAAAATGTGCTGTTGCGTTTTAGGACGTACATAATTCAAAATCAGTTGAAACCGTCCACTGTCAATCGTTACCCCGTTTTCACTCGGTACATAACCGAGAGTATGTACCTGCTTGCGACAAAACCGTCACTTATCAAGCAAGATGACAAATCCAGCTTTACGGAGTCTTCCGGCTGCCATTTTCATCAGCTCTATGCTCGAGGTGAAAGCCAATTGCCTTTTCCTGCGTCATTGTGATTAGTCAAGCCGAAAGGCAGTACTTTAAATCTGAATACATCATCCTGTATGAAATCTACTTTCTTCTTTCAGCAGTGTCTGAAAGTAAGCGTCCTTCAAATCTATCACTGGAAAAATATTTTGCTTTGCCCAGACGCTTAAGTATGTCCTACATATTTCGCACTGAGTAAGTGTCCTTTATAGACCGTTTATTGACTTTGCTGTAGTCTAACCTTTCTTCATCTTCGTTACTTTCGGATTCGTCAAGCGATCCTCAATGGCATCGAACTTTTTGAAGCGTTTGAAGCGTGCAAGATTCCGGCAATGGCAAATTTGTCTTGTAAATGATAACATGTGCTTGCGCGTAATTTGGTATGATAAACCTGGGAAAAAAGGTTGAAAGGGTTTGGAACATTGGTTCGGGAACCTATTCTGAAGCTGGGATGTTCGAATTCCAAGACTCGCACCCTTTCTTTCGTTTCTCTGTAATCCATTTTAGCTGACCACGTTGCATTTGAGCAACGTTCGTAAACTCCAATCGTTCGTCCTAAACTCCCACAACCATAGCAAAACACTAGTTTGGTTTTTATTGCACTATCTCCAGTCATGTCCCTCCCCCTGACAGTTCCAGCATCTTTTCATGACCTGTACCTGCACAGTTCGTTCTTGCTATATTACTGCCTAAGAGGAAAAATTGGTTAATGCGTGAAAACTGTAATTCGTCAAGGGGTTTGCGTATCGACTTCGTCTCTTTAGAGCCACGGTACTTGACCAATGCACCGGACTGACGCTGGTCCAAAGTTGGAAACACTACTTGTGAACAAACTAAACGACTTCTAACTTACGTAAGTGAAGAGGTGGTGTTTGCTTATTAGACATACTGAAATCGAACCATGTTTTCAGCTAGCAAGCGAATGCATATATTACTCCCTACGGTTTTGAACCAATTTTCTCCTGCGTGTTCACATGTAGTGTTTCCAATTTTGGACTAGCGTCTGTTCGTTCTTCTCGATGCATTGTAACCCCTGATGATGTTGTCCAGGTCTTGAAGTTCGGAAAATAGTCTCTGCCTGGTCGACTTCTAAGAGCGTTCAGTGGAACTTAGCAATTGCTTTCGAAGTCACTACCTTTGGTTGACGGGGCGCCGGAATTGGCTTGCTGTTTGCTGATGTAACAGCGGGTCTGCTGCGTCAATCAAACTGGTCAGATGCTGTAGATCGTTTACTTGGACGATTAAAATCTTAGGTCTTGATGCTAGAGCATGTTGTCCCAAACCACTTTCAATTTTCTTCGTTTGTCGAAACAGCATGCGGTTCAGTTGTTCAATTGCGGTCACGAAGACGATAAAAGGTTCCTGAATTTTTGAATAAATTTCCTGATCCTGGTTGAGCTTCCCAAACCGATACGTTATGGTCGTTTTCGAAAACCTTCCATAAGAGAAGAAAGTATCCACGTACGTGAAGAACCAATGTCTCCTTCTAAGGGCATATCCCTCAGCAAAATTTGCTTTTCGACTGTGAGGTACCTTGGCTCCCCCGTCAATCGTAACTTCCATTTCTCAACCCAACCGTACCCTTCTTTCCGTCCACGACAGAATCGTCGTTGTTCCTGATACCGAGGCTGCCCATCGGAGTGTATATTATATATATCCTGATTACACATCATATTAACATGATTTAATCTGTTCCACAATATTCCGCCACGTCGCTCGGTCAGTTGCTGCTTGTCTCCAACCTCTCAGGTGCCCGATACTCGCCAGGTTCTGCTCCACTTGGTCCAGCCACCGGGAACGCTGCGCTCCTCTCCGTCTTGTACCTGCCGGGTTGGAGGTAAAAACCAACTTGGTGGGGTTGTTGTCCGGCATCCTCATAACATGCCCCGCTTACCGTACCCTTCCAGCTTGAGCTACTTTCCGGATACTTGGCTCACCATAGAGTCGCGCAAGTTCGTGGTTCATCCTTCTCCTCCACACGCCATCCTCCTGCACACCACCGAAGATCGTTCTCAGCACCCTTCGTTCGAGGACTTCGAGTGCTTGCACGATCCTCCTCGAGCATTGTCCACGTTTCGTGTCCGTAGAGAACCACCGGTCTAATCAGTGTGTTGTACATGGCGCATTTCGTACGGTGGCGAAGCTTCCTGGATCTCAAAGTTTTGTGGAGCCCATAGTAAGCACGACTTCCATAGATATCACGCCTTCTGATCTCCCGGCTGGTGTTTTTGCCCGCAGTCACCAATGAGCCTAGATAGATGAACTCGTCAACCACCTCGAACTCGTCGCCGTCGATCGCAATACTACTGCCCAAGCGTTCCCTATCGCGATCGGTTCCGCCAGCCAGCATGTACTTCGTCTTAGACGCATTTATCTTCAGTCCTACTCGTGCTGCTTCGCGCTTCAGTCGTGTATACAGATCTGTCCAGACCTCGTGAAAATCGTGCCCCGCATGTTGAACCCCGCTCTTCGCATTACACCTTCCAGCGCTATATTGAACAGCAGGCAGGACAACCCATCTCCTTGTCTTAGTCCCCTCGTATTTCAAACGGACCCGAGAGGCCGCCCGAAATTTTGACACAACACCTTACAGCCTTAATCAGTCTTGTCAGCTTCCCAGGGAAGCCGTTCTCGTCCATCGGAGTGTCTGGAAGTCGAATGTCTTCCGAAGCTTGAATGGGAAATCATCTGTTTATTGTCCGAAAAAGGGACTGCTGAAAAATTGCAAATAAAATAAAACTGACCGCCATTATGGTTTGTAAAAAGCTGGATTAACAAATGGCCGAATTTAGAGGAGGAGAAAAATGTTAGTCTGCTCATATCGGTGATTGGCCAAGTTACGTTAAAAAGATTTGACGCTACAACCCAGTTAAACTCATTCCGGAACTGGTTCGGATTTCTGAATGGAGTCAGTATGGATTCCAAATCAAATGCAACAACCGATTTCGACTCCATACTGTCTCCATTCAGGATTCCGAATCAAATTCCGAATGGTTTGACCGGGAAATAGTAGCAATCAAAGTGAAAGGTGAGATCAAAAGAAACGTACACATCAACAGACTTGACTTTTTCGAAGTTCAACAGCATACATCACAGTCTATCGAAGAATTGGTTCTCTGATTGGTGCATCTGGCGAAACAAACAAAGTTGGATCGTCTTTCGGCAAAACTGGTGATTGCTAAGATTATCATTGTGAATAGACGACCACAACGAAACGGAAACATTTACTCTAAGTCGTAATCAAGAAATAGAAGAAGGTCGTTCTGAATAAACAAAGGAAGATGTTCACAAACTGAACTCATCGTCAAATGTCATCGTTGATCACAATCCTTCGCTGTCGGCGATTGTTAGCAGAGTGCTTCTTTTTGCTCAACGTTGAGCAGATCGAATCGGTTAAAAATATTACAGCGCTGCAAAATTTGATAAATTCGAGTGTTTTGCTAACGTTTGCCAACAACAAACGAATCTTTTAGCTCGGATTGAGCAGAATGAAGTGAAATTGAATTGAAATAGACTAAAATTTTGCCAAACTACAGTGAAATGTTATGGTCTGACTATCACCAGCGACTAACACTCGACGTACCAAAAACGAAATCGATGTGTGAAGAACTATTTTAGTTTAACGGTATGGCTACTTACTTTGGACACATTCCGTCCGAATTTTAGCGAAAACTTCAGTGTACTTCGAAAGACAATCTCCAGAACCAAACCGCGGGCTTGGTCGACGGATCAGCAAGAAGAATTGAACCGAGTTAAAGATTTAGTATCAAAGGTGAAAATGTAGCGGTATTATGACGCTCTGACAGTCGAATGTGACGTTATTTCTCGACAAACATGTCAAATGGTCCTAAGTGCAAATGAGAGCCTCTCTTTGTTTACTTTCTCTTTCGATTATTACGGCGTCAGCATAAAACTTTTCAATATTGTTTCAGAATATATCGAAAAACGCTGATTTCGACTAGCATATTAGGCTAAGAGTTAATGAACAAACGTATAAACGGACGAGTTATTAGCGAAAGAGAAAGTAAACAAAGAGAAACTGTCATTTTCGCTTAGGACCATTTGACATGTTTGGCTAGATTTGTTTCGGTTTGAACGTCGCGGTTGTTTGACATAACTGTGCTTATAGATTTGACTAAATTCTAACGATAATTCAAGTTTCTTCTGCTCCGTTAAATGATGCTTAGGTGATGTTTACCTAATTTGCACGATTTGTCTGTTTAATGAAGCATTTTTCGCTTCACACTATTCATCCCTCTTCCTAGTATCGCGGGTATTAGACTTTTTTCCTGAAAATACCAAATAAGATAAGATTGAATTAAAGAAATGTTTCTTCCCTGGCAAAAAATATCTCTCAATTATTGTAACTACCCGAACAGAAAGCTATATCGAAATTGATCGTAGAAACGTTGAATTTATAACAGTTTTATTTGTTAACAACAACTTTTCTTGTAATATCAATGTACTTATGATGCAGTCCTTCATGCCACCAAAATCTACAACGAAAAAACAATGTAAATCGATGTTTTTGATTTCAGAATGCATGGGAAAAGATCAATTTTTTCATTGTTACATCCCTTAACGATCCCCCTTTTCCATGTAAAAACCGGGTTTACAATGAAATTGGATGTAGAAACAACAAATGTGATTATATTTCCATTGTAAATTTTCCAAAATAACATTGTTTTTCGTAGTAATGTAACAATAAAAAATGCTGTAATACTGTTGTGCATTTCTAGTCAGGTATGCACTCTTTAGGAAATCAAATATTTTGATTTATCAAGCACTTCACAGACAGATCCTGTTTTATAAATAGTGTAGGCAACACTGCCCCAAAGTTTGGTTACTCATTTTTGATGCACTGTATAAAAGCGCCAACCCACCCGAAAGCTTTTTTCATTCACTAAAGAGCACATCGAAGCAACCCCCCATGCTGCGCAGAGAGTGAGTTCCAGCACTCTCGCATGTACGCCTCGACCGTCCGTACCCGGCTGCTTGTTGATTCGGGAAGCACATGTTGCGCTGAACTATAGATGTGCGTGTAGCAAGCAATCTGGTAGGCTGTGTTGTTCTGAAGCTTCGCTGACTGGCTGGTTGATGGGTGGGCATTCAGACCGATTACGGGGCAGACTCTCCAAACAAACGAAAAAAGAAAGAGGCATTGCTTGTTGCTTACTTTTTCAACCTGCCACTGACATTTATCGCGTGCCGTTCGGACATGAAACAAGTGCAAATAAATTGTTTCAACACGCTAGGTGTATATGTTTGAACATTGTTCTAATTGTTGTTTGAAACTTGGAAACTAATCGAACGAATGGGTGCTAGAGGAAGTTTCTTTCACACAAAATCGAAACTATCATTTCAATAGGAATGTAAAAACTTTCACGAAAACGTGTATTTCTAAAATACTGGAATTATCTATCACACACACATAAATCGCTGCAGCAGCAATAACTTAAGGCACAGTACAACGAATCCTAACCCTAACTTGGCACGTTAGCATGTCATGCTGGAAAGACAAAAATAAACCCACAATTCGTCACAGGTACGTACTCTCTATGCCCGGATTCCGCCGCTGGAAGAACACACCACGGTACTTTGCTCCTCCCGGGTAAATTTGGCCTACTTTGATGCCGATTGCTCGCCCCGCGAACAGCGTGAAGTCCGGCAGAAAAGCAGCCACTAAAATCAAGAGGCTCAGTACCCAAAATGTCATCGAGGACAACAAGTTGTTGTACACCTGCAGCATATCACCGTCGTAGTTCCTGGAAATGAATCCGAATCTGATGTTTCCGTACGATGGTGTGTGTGTTTGTGGAGGGGGCAGCACAATAGCAGTAGATGAAAAGAAGCGTAGCACAATCACAGACAATGCAGAAAAAAACAAAAACATTGAGCTAAGAAAGCAACGGGGAAACTTACAGGTGGAACAGGTTGTAGATGAAGGTCGTCCCCATGAAGCCGAAGATCGACAGCCAGATACTGGCGATGAAGATGTAGCTCTTGTACATCGCCTCTAGCAGCAGTTTCAGGTTCGCCAGAACAACTACGTTATGGATCATTATTGTGCCGAAGCAGGCGAAGTTAGCAGTCGAAGGCCACCAGGCGTAGATTGCTGAATTGGTTCCCCAAACTATCCAACAGAATACGTAGACGATTGTTGAATGGTATAGGGCTAGGAATATCCAGCCCAGGAAGTACTTCCACGCGTATTGTTTGTTACCGGCTACTCGCTGGTAGAGCGAAGGTTCCCTAAAAATGGTAGATGTTTTAGTGGATGAAGGACGCCTTTTTTGCAACGTCAAACGAAACTTACTTCATCAATAACTCCTCTTTGTACGGTTTCTCAGTTAAGGCTAGAATTAGCACAGGAAGCGAGGTGTACAGTACATTGTACAACATTAGGAATACCGAGTCGTACACGGACTGCGATGAGAACATGCTGTGGATCTGGAAAAAGAACTGAAGAGAAAATCAAAATTAGAACAGGTCCCGTTAATTAATAGTACACCGTCGCACGAACCTGGATCCCCATGAAGATCATGTTCTTGTAGAAGAAATATAGCACTAGAATAGCCAGCCGTGTCGAGAAAAAGTGACCATGCACTAGTAGCAACTTTTTGATCATACAAAACTTTGCCAAAGCATAATCCGCACACCGCGCAGCCTGCCGACCTTCCTTCCCGACAATTCCGATCCCAACGTGCGCTTCCTGAATCATCGACACGTCATTCGCTCCATCTCCGATTGCTGCCGTCACCGGCCCACTCTCCACCGTTTTCATAAGCTGTACCACTTCACACTTCTGCAGTGGACTGAGCCGACAGCAGAGCACCGCTCGGCATTTGATCGATACATCTCGGAACACCTCCTTCAAGTGTGTCAACGCAATCGTCAAACTCGCTCCATCGATAAGCAGCGCATACTCGCGCTCCGGTGCCCGAAACATCTCGAACGAGAACACATCAAAGTGCTGCTGAACCTGCTCCACGGTGGTGCACTCGGTAACAAAGTACCGGAAGGCATTGTCCGGGATGTGCCCACAGCTGAGAGCGATGTTCAGGGCGGTCTCTACCTTATCACCGGTCAGAACCCACACCTTGATGCCGGCCTTCCGCAGGGATTCCAGCGTATCCCGGATGTCATCCTGGAGGGCATCCTCAACGGCGGTAGCCCCCAGCAACTCCAACCCCGTCTCTATTTTACGCTGGCATTCCTCTATCTGTAAGGTGGAGATGAATCTTCGATAACTGTAGTAAGTACCCTGAATCGATCCACTCACCTTCGCGGCACGATCCGTCAACGAACTACCCGCCTGTATTAGTTCGTTTCTGTAGTTGGAAAACTCTATCTGTGTCAATTTTCGCCTCGCTACAGCCAACGTGCGCAGGCCCTGTTTGGCGAACTCGTTGATATGTCTCTGCGTTGATATCACCAGCCCGGAGGCGGTCTTCGTACACAGCGGCAGTACGTGACTTTCCGCCCCTTTGGTATACAGCCATATTTGTCCCTGGGCATCGCGAATAATTACACTCATCCGCTTGCGGTCCGAGGTAAACTCCAGGACACCCAACCTTTGGTATTTTACGAGCTCTTCCTTCGGTGGCTCACCGTACACGGATTTAACGTTCCGCTTAACGCACGACTCCCGTAGCTTGATGCTCAACACGTCCGAGTCATCTCCGACGTAAACGAGACCCATCTTGGCGCACGCCTCCACCAGGGCCTTCTCGTCCGGACTGGAGGCCTGATAGTCCATCTTGCTGTAAGGGAAACGAACCGTTAGTAAGTCGTTAACTCATCGATTCTTGGAAAAATTTACCGAATGAAAGAAAGCACCTCCTCCTGCTTCATTACCGACTGCTGTCGTTCAATCAACGAGGCCTCCGTGTAGGACGGGGCTGCGTAGTACTCTCTGGCTGTTGACCGAATCGAGTTACGGTCCCTCCGAAATGATATCGATCCGCGACCCCTTTCTACCCCTGAAACAAAAAACAAGTTCTTCGATTGGAATGCAAACATTTCCAACTAATTGACCTACCCCCGTTACTCCTGATGGCCATCCCCGGTGGAATGTGCGATTGCGTGCGACGGTGAGTCTTCACCGCTCGATCAGTCTCGGACTTTTCCTCGTACGCCGATACCGCTCGCTTTAGTTCCATCGATTGCAGCGAGCTGTTCAAATAGCCATTGCTGCCGTTCTGTAGGACACTACAGTCGCGGGGACGATCCGCTGTTACCTCCTCGGATGTGGTAGACTCCACCAAACTCTGCGGTCGAGTCGAACGCCGCGAAGAATCGTTGGAGTGTGACCGGCCGAAGGGCGGAATCTGCAGCGATACCGGGTGCACTCGGTTGTCCTGGCCGGTGAAAATGCTACCGGGACGACGAATGACCGGTTCGCTCATCGGTCTTGAATCACCGCCGGGGACACTGCCGATTGGAGCGGATGCATTTTCTAAAAAGGAAATCTTCGGTTGTTCACTAGCTTTACTAAGCAAGGGGTTGAGGAATTCACCGCTGCCAACCTCTCGGCGCGGTTGTTCGGCTATAGGGGCTACAATTGGAGTTCTATTCCTAGCTCCTAGATGTTTCAGTTGAATGAAATCCGGTTCGTTCAGAGTCGACTGATTGCTGAGGCTAGCCTCGATCTCCTCGGAGATGTGCGAAAAGTTACGGACCGTTCGGTTGTTGTTTGGTTCCAACATCCGATCGCTGTCTTCGGACTCTTCCTCGTCTGCTTCCGGGTCGTCGGCTTCGTTGGTGTAGTCACCTGCCACCTGCACGGTATGGCAGACGGCCAGAGCTTCGAAAAAGTTGTAAACGTGACGCTGAAAATATTGAAAGAGGATCGATATACAACTGTACTGGGTTAAGCTAGTAGCGCACTTACCGAACACTCGTTGATTTTCAGCGCATGGTTCCGGCCGACCTCCTGAAGTCTTCGACCCTTCTGACTGTACATTTTACCATTGATCGAGCACTGCTGGAAGATCATGATGTTCTTGGTCAGGGTACCGGTCTTGTCGGAAAACAAAATCGAAACCTGTCCCAATTCTTCGTTGATATCCGAAGTGTTCACAATACAGGGTTGATCAGTTTCTTCGTCGTACAGCTGCAAGTCCCATTCAAGATAGAATCCGCCCAAAAACTTGGCCATTTCAATTGTCACGTACAGCGAAATCGGTATCAGGTAATTAAACAGAATTAGGAACGAGAAGAAATCCTGCAGGAACTGCGACACTCGGTAGGTCATCAGATATTCGCCCAGATAGTGATTGTTCTCGTGGTGATAACGATCATTATATCGTTTCATGAAGAATGACACCATCACGATCGAAACCAGTAGCACCAAGAAAAACACCAGGAACTTGTTGATGAAGCTTTCGCTAGAACTCATTTTGTTACTCGTCATCTTGCTGTTCAACGCCAGCTTCGAGTTCTGTCCGGTGTAAACCGCACACCCGATCGCCCACTCCGTATTCTTCAGTCGCGACCCTCTCAACAAAAGATTCTCCGCCATCAGCGGTACCACGTGAAACTCCGTCTCCACCCCTTCAACGACCGTCACGTCCTGCCTGCAGTGCATTTCCGCCAACTCTATCTTCCCGTTGAACGTGTACAGATCCGTTTTCGGTAGCTCACACTCGATCCTCCCCAGTGTGTGCAGTTTATCAACCGGCAAATCCGGGATCCCTTTCGGCACCAGCATCGTCTTCAGATTCGTTTCGCCGTCCAGATTAGCCGTCGTAACGTAGCACTTTCCCCCCTCATCCGACGACTTCAGCAGTACCAGATCGCACGGGATGTCACAATCCCGCGCCGTCAGTACGATATCCCCCTGGCGGATGTCCTGACTGCGGATGTCCATTTCGGTACCGTTTCGAACGACCGTCACCAGCGCATAGTTGACCATGTTGTCCACCCGGTAGCGCAGGTAGTTTTCGTAGCCCTGCTTGGCGGCCGTGACGGATATTACGAACACCAGCGGTGCCAGCGAGGTCAGCGGCGATACCGGACTGTCTGGGGATTGAGGAAAGACAGGTTAGAATTGGCGATTATTATTTTCGGCGGACGTTGAGAGAAGCATTTAGTGGTAAAGCATAAAAACCCGGTTTTCATTTCAGTGTTCTTAATCAACGGATATGGAAGATAGAGAATAGGTTCGGCAATTTGTTGACGTGGTAGTTCTAGAAATGTTTCATTCGATAAAATCCCATTTTAAAGTGAAAAAATCTCCCTTCTTGTGCCATTTAGCACCTTATCACTTCCTCGTTGAGCCATTTAGCTCCAAACACTTGTTCCCGAACTACTCGAACTAGTCCCCGACGATGGACCTTGCTTACGGATGAGAGAATTCCCCGGTGAGAGAAGTTCTTCCGGAAACCGAGCCAACCATCCAGATACCGAGGTCGGTCCGTTGATTCCGGTGGAGCAAAGCGTTCAGTTCGTTGGTGGCCCGATGACCCGCAAGTTTTGGTGTTTCGTCGCGATCTACCTAGTCTCATCCCTGGTGATGAATCTTGCTTACACCGACGAAGACTTCCCCGCTGAAAAAGTTCTCCCAACACCGATTATTCTTCTGATTTCGCTATTTTCTCTCGGGTCTACCGGTAGGGTACCGAGCTCAGTGCGGTGATTCCGGTGCGAGCTTGGCGTCCGGTTCACTGACGACCCGATGACCCGTACTCGGTGCTCTGTCGCGGTCTAGTCGACAGCAGTAGATCTAGCATACTCCGGCGGAGCGTCACCATTCTGTTCACCGCGTTCTACAAGGTTACGTCGCTTATCGTTTTGTGGACATTATCCGAGTTAGATCTCAGACATTCGATGACCACGTGCTCCGGTGTCTCCTCGATGTTCTCACACGCCGAGTACAACAGTGATATTGCGTGCCTGAACCGATGAAGATGCTTCCTGATTCAGTCGTGGCACCACAGGCTCTTTCCTCTCAGTGCTTTTTATTGAACCACTTCAACAGGTTTAGGATGAGCCGGTAGGTCTACCTTTCTTTTTCCGAATTATCTCATTCCTGCAGCCACCTGGCTATCGATCCATTCCCACCACCCTCCTCACGTCTCTGGTGATCCTCTGGTTTTAGCAATCGATATCCTCCGCCAGGGTGATGCAGATGTACTGCCTCGCGACTCGTGCGTCCATCAGCCGGAACGGCACTGCACCCCAGGCCGTAATCCATATCGCAGTACCGATGACGAGACACTAGCTTGCAGACGTCTCGTGCTGATTCTCGGACCGCCTTATTTTGATATTGATATTATGATGATGCTTCGCCGACCTTTCGCAGGCGTAGTCGGCGTGGTTGTTGAAGCTCAACCGGTCGTCGACAGTCGAACACTTCTGCAGCACCATCCTGAACATGTCCGGATATACCAGCATCTCAGCTTTCAGTGCTACGTTTGGTAGTCCATCCGGACCGGTGAGTTTCTTTGATTTTAGTCGCATCGACGCTTTTGTGAGCTCGTCGTTTGTCACTTGCCAAACGTCCGTGTTTTCTCCTTCTTAGCCATACAGTGTCGGTGGTTAGGTATTTGCATCGTGCTTCGGGAAACGATCCTCAACAATTCTCTTAACTTTACCAAACCACATTTTAACTGGCATCGGCGTGCCATACATCTTCTCCATCCTAACTCGGTACGCGTCCCCTCCCCCAGTTATTGGCGTCTACTTCTCGGCACAGCTTCTTGTAGAAATCTGA